>NC_137201.1:11738841-11763841 GCF_960531495.2 Zeus faber | reverse complement strand
TAAAATAAAACAAGATAAAATAAGATAAAATAAGATAAGATAAGTTCAAATAAGATAAGTTAAAATAAAATAAGATAAAATTGTGTATTGTGCAGCAACTCAGTGATAGAACATTATAGAGTATACACATAGATGAATCAACGTATCAAAATCACTGTGGGGTTCTCATCCCACAGCTGGGGGTTTGAGAGTCTTTGTCACCTTACAAAATAAGGTACGCTGGTCATGTATATATAAAAAGTGATGATTATTATAATAATGCAGTTGATAATAATCCTCTTGGGCGCAGGAGGAATGGCGTTCTGCTACTGGGCTGTTGAAAAGCCCATGCACGGATTCCCTCTACAAGACAGACAAAACATTAAGAAATCTCCCTGCCTCGGCCCTTAATGGGCCGATTTGAGGCAGCTTGGTGGCTGCAGGAAAAGGAACCATGCTGTTGTCTGCAGCCGGTGCTTGACCACACCCCTTTGTCCACCACATCCCCCCACTGCCCGTCGGGGAGCCGTCCGGCTGACAGTCAACCCCCCCGCCCCCTGTCAGCCAGAATGTCAGCCACGACCAGGGTGAACGCTGTTCAACACGTTGGTCTGCCAACAGAAAGGGATAGAGAAGTTAGGGTTAAACAGCACTGGCTTCCCACAGAGAGCTGAGTTTACACCCACAAATGCCTGCTGGACCTCTCTGACCACTGGACTGGATCTGGAGCACCCCTTCGAGTTAAGTCGGGCAAGAGGCTGGTTAGCTCTGAATAGTTGGGGACAAACCTGCTATAGTAGCCGGCCAGCCCAAAGAACTGCCTCACCTCCTTCTTGGTCTTGGGTCTCGGCATGTTTGCGACAGCAGTGGTTTTATCAAGCTGGGGTCGGACCAGGCCTTCACCCAAGATACCCCAGATACCGTACCTCCCGCCGTCCCACGGCATACTTCTATGGGTCTACCGGAGATCAAGCACAGCGCCCACATGCTGCATATGCCACTCCCACGTGTCGCTGTAAATGATAACGTCTGTGGTGGACCAAGGGGGAGTGGCCAAGCCACGACACGAACCAGCACGGACAGCTGGAGATACCCAGATATCCCAAAACAATATATATATATAAATATATATGGGCCTGCGAGCCCGGAGTTCAAAAGACTTATTAATAAAAACGCCAACTGGCGTTGTTTCGCCTCTGCCTCTTCCTCATCCCTGGCCCTGAGCCAGAACGATCATTTACATATAGGTAGGCTGTGGCATATGCTACATGGGGATGCAGGATGCGGTCCATGAGTCTCTGAAAGGTGGCTGGGAACAACCTGAACGGAAGTGTGAAAAAGTGGTAAAAGTCAAACATTGTAGAGAACGTCGATTTTTCCTTGGACTCCTGAGACAAGGGAATCTGTCAGTAGCCCTTTGTAAAATCCAGTGTCGTGAAAAAACTAGCTGTACCTAACCAGTCAAGAAGTTCATCAACCCGGGGCATCGGGTAGGCGTCAAACTTACACACCGCCTTCACCCTTCAGTAGTCCACGCAGAACCGGACTGACGCATCAGGCTTACCCACCAGAACAATGGGACTACACCAGTCACTCGTGGATTCCTCTATAACACCCATGTGTATGAGGGATGTGAGGCCTGGCAGGGAGGAGAAAACATCAGAGATGCGACGAGTTCAAAGGGATAAAATCTCGTGGAGGCCTGGGGAACCTCCCGCACCACAAACAACAGGGGGTCCAACCACTTGTCCCAATTAAGGCTATCGTCGTGAACGAACTTTCGAGTCATGTTTTTCTGCGTTTTATTAAAGCGCTCCACCAGGCTGTCGGTCTGGGGATGGTAAACGCTGGTCCGAATTGAGAAAACACCCAGTAACTCAAAAGTTCCAGAAGTGTATGTAACATAAAGGTAGTGCCCCGGTCGGTCAGGATTTCCTTCGGAATTCCGACTTGGGAGATGACGTGAAACAGCGCCTGCGCCACACTTTTGGCTTTAATTCTGCGCAGGGGCACTGCTTCTGAGTACCAGGTTGCATAATCCATGGGGACTAACACAAAATGATACCCTCGGCCACCGTGATCTAACAGCCGGATGAGGTCCATACCGAGTCTTTCGAACGGGACCTTGACTAGGGGGAGGGGCCTTAACGGCGCTCTTGGCATAGCCAGAGGGTTGACTAACTGGCACTCAGGACACGCAGCGCACCATTTACACACATCTGCCCAAATGCCTGGCCAATAGAATCAGGCCATTATCCGCTGTGTTTTCTCGTGACCGAGGTGGCCAGCCATCGGGTTATGGTGAGCCTGGAAGAGCATTTCCCAGCGGCTCTTCGGCACGAACAACTGGGTTATCTCCTCTCCTGTCTGAGTGTCAGGGGTCACTCAATACAACCTGTCCTAATCACTGAAAAATTGGGTGAGTGAGCACGGCATCTGGGCGCGTCAATACGCCATCGACTTTCACTACCCTTCAAAGGCCTCGCGTAGGGTGTCGTCCCGCGACTGCTCCAGCGGGAAATCGTCGATAGGGAAGATTAAAGGGACAGGGTGAGATCCTACTTGGGGATCCCGCCACCCTTGCACCTGTCTCGCCCGCCGACGAACGCTCCGCATCACTGTGCGCCACGCAACTCTAACATTTCCCTACCTACCATGAATGCACTCTCCCAGCCTCTCTCATCAACAGGTCAAACCCTGGCCAAGAGGAGGGAACTAACCACAACCTGCACCCTATGCTTTTTTCCCTTGTAATGAATTTCGAGCCCGACCATCGGAATGTGTGAATATCCCCATGGACACAATGAACATCTACCTGTGATGCCTCCACCAAAGCCCTGGGTGGAACCAGGCGTTGCTGGACCATCGTCTGCGAACAGCCCGAGTCCAGCAAAGCCTGTGGTCTACCCCCTTTTAGCCTTATTGGAACTTGGTAACTTCCTGCGTGGGTCCTGGGGACAGACATAGCGCCCCCCTGGACATTCTCCTCCAAGGCACCGCGATGGGCTGCGCACCTGGCGAGTCCCATGTGGGTCCAGGGGTTGGACATGGGTCTGGTCCTCCTGCCGTTCACGGCATGCACCAGGGAGCTCACGCTGGCGAGTACACGCCCCAGCTGGTAGCGGAGGTAGTCCCGCTCCTCCTTCAGGCCCACAAGGCGTTTCACTTGGCCCTCCCAGGCCTCACGTTGGGCGCCACTTGTGGGGCTCTCTGCCCAAAGGTAAGGGTTTAGGGAGGGAGTTGGAGTCTTTCTGGCCGTGGTGCGCCAACGTGATCAGAGTTTTTTGTCACCTTACACAATAAAGTACGCTGGCCACAAGTATAAATAACAAATGATGATTTGTAATTTATACTGATATTGTAATAATGCAGTTGATAATAATCATCCTGGGCGCAGGAGGAATGGCGTTCCGCTGCTGGGCTGCTGACGAGCCTGTGCGCCGATTCCCTCTGCAAGACAGACAAACATAAAGAAATCTTCCTGCCTCAAGTCGGACCAATCAGCGCCGTGTGGGTGCTGATTGGGCCGAGGCAGCTTAGCGGCCGCGGGAAAGGGAACCATGCTGTCGTCCGCAGCCACGGCTTGACCACACCCCTTTGTCCGCCACAATCACATAATATCCATATAATAAATATAATAAATACATAAATATAATATAAATAAATATATATTCTTGAATTTCTCCTTTATTACTTTTAAGCCTTAATAAAGTCTTAAAATACAAGATACAAATTAGTAATACACATTGACAAAATAGACACATTTAAGAAACCTGGAGTAGAATTTATAATGAAATAAAAATAACAAAATAATATGATACACATTAAAAGGCCCACTTTACAGTATATAGGTATCCCATAAGTTCACGCATTCTGTTCATTACTTTGCTTTGTGAAACTACACGGCCGCCCAGCTTTCTGTGATGAAATCCATTGGGGTTTGTGATCCAAAATATGTTCAACTCACTACCACTTGAATCTTTATTGTACGTTTTTGAACTGTCAAAAGTGGACCGACAAAGTGATAGAAATCAAATAAGGGTGAAAGAGAGCGAGAGAGGGAGAGAGAGGGAGAGAGAGAGAGAGAGAGAGAGAGAGAGAGAGAGAGAGAGAGAGAGAGAGAGAGAGAAATACTGGCAGATAGACACGTAAATAAATATAAAAAAAGCTGTGTTAGCAAGTGGCCGTATGGACAGACAGACAAGTTCACGCGCACACACACACACACACACACACACACACACACACACACACACACACATATGCAAGGTTGATGCCAGTCTTTCCTGGGAGAGCAGAGTCAAGTTTTCTCCCCTCATGAATATTAATGTATGTCTTCTCTCCATCAAAACAAAACCACTACTCATTTACAGGGGGACCAATACAGGCAGGCAGGCACGCACACACACACACACACACACACACACACACACACACACACATCTTCATCATCATCATCATCATTTATGTATGTAGATATAACACAGACGTACACACACCAACACAGGTATATTTAATTCTTATTTACTGTCATACTCTAATCTTCCCTTCGGCTTTCTCCACAGGACTTAGATTGGAGACGTTGGAAGTGGGGCAATATTCATAAACGTGCGCTTATTCATTATTTTTTCCTTCGGTCGAATCCCAGGAACTAGTATAAAATTTCAGATATTAATAACGTCGATGATGCTTTCCAGGAAAAAAAAAGGCAGAGAAATCTTCACGCCAGCGAACGCCCAAATTACAATAAGATGTACAAAAAAGGGGAGCCGCTATATAACTTACCTGGCAAGAAAGGTCAAATTAGCATTAATTTGGAGCAAACAATGTGTTGATAAGACCAAAGTTGCAGTGTGGGTGACATGCAATTATGCATTTTTGCCAAGAAACACGTCTGAGGTTTGGAATTAATTATATGTGAGATGTTTCTTTAGTGTGAATCTTATCGATATGCCTTCGTTTAGTCAGTACGGATGCGAAACCCTAACCGGATAAACCAAAGATTTATACTAATTGGGACCGAGCATGGATGTAGAGAGACAAAATGGAAGAGCATAAAATCTATTATCTATTGTTATTGTTATGTACTTTTTTTTTTTTTTTTTTTGTCTCCTTTTTCCAATTTTTCTGTGTCAATGTAAATGTACATTTCCCATGCCAATAAAGCTATTTTGAAAATGGAATTCGGCGAGAGAGGGAGAGAGAGCAAGAGAGAGAATCTGGAATGAGGAGAACAAGGCAGAACAAAACCAGACACAGGGCATGTGTGTCTGTGTTGTGTGTGTGTGTGTGTGTGTGTGTGTGTGTGTGTGTGTGTGTGTGTGTGTGTGTGTGTGTGTGTGTGTGTGAGTGAGAGTATGTGCGGGTGATAAAGTACAGAATTTTTTTTTCCGTTCACAAATTCTACAGACCTTTGCTAAATACTACCTACCTAACTAACTGACTAACTAACTAACTAAAATGTAAAATGTACGAAGATAAGATAAGAAAAGATTAAATAAAATAAGATAAGATGGTATTTTGTGTATTGGTGTATTGTGTTGCAGCAGCTCAGTGAGGGAACATTATAGAGGGATTACAGAAAGAGGAATATGTACACACAGATGAATCAAAGTGTGTAAATATCACATAATGAATATATAATTCATATATAAATATAATATAAATAAAAATTCTCCTAGGGGAATTTTTAATAAAGTGTAGGGACAGTGAAGTGTCTTAAAATATAAGACACAAATAAGTAATAAAAAATAGACAAAATAGACGAATTCAAGAAATCTAGAGTAGAATTTATAATTTAATAAAAATATGAATGGGGTGGGAGGGGTTCCAGCAGCAAAAAAAAAAAGAATCAGCCGAGAAGAGGAGTGGAGAAAATAACTGATAAAGAACAAAACAAACAGAGCTGGACGAGGGAGGGGGCACGATTGCAGGATAGCAATTACAGGTAGATAACCCGACATGAAAGAGAAGGAGGAGAAGGAGTTCAGGAAGGGAAGGCACGTCAACGTGTGGAGGGTGGATGGATGGATGGGTGGAGAAGGGGTGGGCAGAGGGACAGCGTTAGACTGGCCAATAAGCCGAAGGAGCGCTGTACCCAGATTTGCAGTCAATTAAGTCGGATTTGCGGGACCCCAATGCTATGTGTTTTCATATTGGAACGGGGGTACAGGTAAGCTCCCCCACAGCTTTCCCATCCCTCCTTTCTCTCTCTTTCTTTCTTTCCTTCTATCCCTTTCTTTCTGCGTGTCTGTCTTCCTACAGGTATAAGCCTGGGTGCCTTCCTCAGAGCCGCTGGTGGAGCAATGGAGCATTAAAGGCCGGCTGTAATCAAGGCTAAACTCCCCCCACGGGCTCGGCGGAGGGTGGGTGAGTGAGGAGACCAAAACGCAAAAAATCTAAAAGGCTCAACTGATGTGCACCCATACCTGCGCGCACACACACACACACACACACACACACACACACACACACACACACACGTACAGATATGCAGAAGTACTCATACCATGCTGTGCCACCATATCATGCGTATCAATATTTATATCTTATGGATTTGCAATCCCATGTTAAATTTTACAGTTAAGGTTCATTCCATTTAACCACCGGTACATGTTAAATGGAAAGTAAAAGACAATCACAGGTGCAGTAATATCACACACCGGACTACTATTTCCTGAAGCATCCCTAAATGCCTCTTAACTGAACAAGTCGCTAGAAGGCCACCACCGATTTTCAGCATTAAAATGGCCAAAACTATACACTCCTGAGTTGCTAGAAGGTCAATCGAAACTATTCCTACACTTAATTTGAGCCAGGGAAGACGGAACTCCAAATAAGGGCATATACTGTACAATGATCAGACACAACATTTAAACCACTGACAGGTGAAGTGAATAACACTGATCATCTTGTTCCAATGGCACCTGTCAAGGGGTGGGATATATTAGGCAGCAATTGAACAGTCAGTTCTTGAAGTTGATGTGTTGCAAGCAGGAGAAATGGGCAAGCGTAAGGATCTGAGCGACTTTGACAAGGGCCAAATTATGATGGCTAGACGACGGCGTCAGAGCATCTCCAAAACGGCAGGTCTTGTGGGGTGTTTCAGGTATGCAGTGGTTAGTACCTCCCAAAGGTGATCCAAGGAAGGACAACCAGTGGAGTGGCGACAGGATCATGGGCACCCATGTGTTCATTGGTCCCTGTGGATAGCGAAGTCTAGCCCGTTCTGGTTCGATCTCACAGAAGACCTACTGCAGCACAAATTGCTGAAAAAGTTAATGCTGCTATGATAGAAAGGTGAACTTGCTTGCTGCGTATGGGGCTGCTTACCCAAAGACCGGTCAGAGTCCCCATGTTGACCCCTGTCCACCACCAAAAACACCTAAAACAAGCATGTGAATGTCAGAACTGGACCATGAGGATATGGAAGAAGGTGGCCTGGTCTGATGAATCATGTGGATGGCTGGGGTTAGGGTCCGATCCAATCGAGTATCTGTGGGATGTGCTGGAACAACAAGCCAGATCCATGGGGGCCCCACCTCAAAACTTACTGGACTTAAAGGATCTGCTACTAACGTCTTGGTGCCAGATACCACAGGACACTTTCAGAAGTCGTGTGGAATCCATGCTTTGAGGGGTCAGAGCTGTTTTTGTGACACGACGGGAATCTACACAATATTAGTGGTTATTAGCGGTGGTTTCAATGTTGTGGCTGATCGGTGTATGTCACAGCCAAGGTTAAGGTAACCCCTGTGCTATCAGTGGATGCAGAGTGTGGTAAGGAAAAAGTGTCTTATATAGCTAATTTTCTTGGAAAAGCTCAGACAAGCGTAATTTTAATCCTCATGTCGTGCTGTTCAAATGGAATTAAGAAACAATTGAGGTTCTCTAGGGCATGTGCTGAAGAGTACAATGGGAGTTTTTGCATTTGTGTTTGTATGTTTCAGATCTTTCAGGTGTTTTCTTCAGAAGCATGTCGTATTATTCCTGTTGTGTGAAACTCAGTTGTGCAATTGGTATTCGGGGTAGATTTCCTGTCTAGGCAGATACATATTTATAGGCCTCACCCCCACCAAAGTCAGTTAACAAAACCAAGCGACCATATAACTAAAGGTAAAGTTATGGTCTATCTATGGTATTTAACTTTATATTTTCCCTAACTTGGAGAGACTCTCTCACTCTCACTCTCTCTCTCTCTCTCTCTCTCTCTCTCTCTCACTCTCTCTCCATCTGTCTCTCTCTCTCTCTCACTCAATCTCTGCTAAATCTCTAATGGGCCAGACTCCAATTGTAGCCCCCAAAATAGCCTTCTTCAGCTGCTATAAATACCATAAATGAATTCATGATATTCTGGGACATACTAACAAAGACTAGTCACATAATCGGTTACATTAATTCTATTCCATTCTGTATTCATATTCATTCATTTTTCATTTAATTTTTCATATTTCATTGCATACATTATCCACTCATTATATTTCAGAGTTCACAATTAAATTAGTTTATAGCGATGTTCTACTAACTGTTCCTGCCTTGTCTGTCACTGAACTAAATAAATAATTTAGCGTTCGAAATGTACCTTTTTTTTTTTAAACGACATAGGTAAAAAATGCTATCCCAATAATCCTTTGAGTATGTAAGGAATCTGCTTTTCGCTTATCTGAACAAATTTTTCCTACATTTGTCTCCCATTACTTGCATTGAACTCTGGATGAGGGAATGGAGTCGTGCGTCCAGTTTGGAAACCTGGGAAAGGCTGGAACCTAGCTACATACAATATAAGGGTACGTACTACAAAAGGGGTAAGTTTAAAAAAGAAAATCCAAACCATTCCTTAAAAGCAGCCCCTAAAGTGAGTTCAAATGGTACAATCTTTTCAAGGATTCTTATTTCCTTATAGTAGCTCTCATTGCAGCTCCTCTTGAAATGTCTTATGGAAACATTTTATAGAATATTATAATTTTTGCATAATCCTCCGGGGAAAAAAGATTTGTTACATTTTCTGAATCTTTGTTCCATTAATTCAGTTGGTTTACAGCACAGTGAGGGAGGGATTTCTGTGACAGTCAGAGGAATCGGCTCAGTTCTGAGTCGTCAGTGGAATTCTTACGGGAATCATGTAATGCTGTCACACTGTTTATTTTGGTGGAATGCAAAATGTAAATGTCATGAATCCTCCATGACCTCCCACTATTTACATTTGTTTTCATGTTTTATTTTCTGGTCATTTCCTCATGCCATGTCACAAACCTACATGTCATTTCAGATCCAACCCACTCCCTTTTACCTGGTTTCCACGCCTGCAGCTCATTCCCTGGTTAGTCCCTCAGTATAAATACCAGTCCACTTCCCTTTGTTCTCTGCCAGATTGTCTCTTGCATTATGCTGAGCTTTCCCACACTACTACCTGTTTACTGTACCTTCCGTCCGAATCTCTGCCTGATTCCCTGGATTCTGATTCTCTGCCTCATTCGCTGAACTCTGATTCTCTGCCTGATTCCCTGGACTCTGATTCTCTGCCTGATTCCCTGGACCCTGATTCTCTGCCTGATTACCTGGACTCTGATTCCAATGGATCCTGATTCTCTGCCTGATTACCTGGACTCTGATTCCCTGGACCTTGATTGTTTCCCTGGACCTTGATTCTCTGCCTGATTCCCTGAACTCTGATTCTCTGTCTGATTAACTAGACCCTGATTCTTTGCCTGATTTCCTGAACCCTGATTCCCTAGACCCTGATTGCTTCCCTGGACCCTGATTTTCTGCCTGATTCCCTGGACTCTGATTCTCTGCCTGTTCCCTGCCAGATACGTTTGCCTTCTCTGACTGATATCCTCGTTTTAACCCCTGCTTGTTTTTGGGAATAAACATTGTAGACGTTGACCTCTTACCTGATTGTTTATTTGGCATGCTTACGGGTTCACATCCATTCAGAGTCAGTGAGCATAACAGTAAATCAGTGACATTTAATATGAATTAGGCCACCATTCCACATAAATTTAGTCCTCAGTAATAATTTTTAGTTTTGCGTGACTGTTTTGCTGGAGCAACTCCTGACTTCTGAGTCATTTAAAAGATTTGTTCGCTATGAACGAATCGTCCATGAGTCTTGCATCCCTGCTTCCAGTGTAAAAAGAATCAACACAGAACATCGGTGACGTATTTCTAGCAGCAGTTAAATTTCACTTTCTTAGCAGTGCTTTCCCACAACAGACAACCAAACAAAGATAAAAAGAGTGAAGACTGACACACTATAGCGTGCATTCTAATTGGCTGCTGGATAGCAATGTTACAATGAAAGAGGGAGGGATGTGAGGCAAGTAACTAGGAGGAATGCAGGAAGAAAAAACAGAAAGGAGAAGACGTAACTCACTGAGGAGAGGGGGAGAATGGCCGGTAAAGGATAGATGAAAGAAAGAGGTACTGAGACGGAGGGTTGATTTGAGTGGAGGGACCATTAGCTGCTCTCTGAATGCTACGTTAGCAGTTTACACATACACAGTTTACACAATACACAGCACTTTATTTCTCCCATAAACAAGGGGTAAAGCTAAGCGTCCTCAGAGCAGCCATATATTATACCTAGAAATGCTTCGAAACCTGTGTCTAGGCTACAACCAGCAATGCAATGCTGCCCGTGTCTCACTGATTACAGGGACTTCCCAACATCAGAAAAAACAATGTTCATGATTACTTCATTATATTAAAGCATGTTTTTTGATGGTCACAATGGCCACACAGTAAAGCAAATTCATTGAAAATTATGCAGGCATGGGTGTAATCTGATGTTCCAATTGTGTTGGGCCTCCCCCATGGAACCCCCTCTATATAGTTTGTTATAAGGAAATTTGATATGTTATATTATATGCATGTGTATCGCGAACCAACTGCATCTGCAATTGGGTAAATTGAAAGTCCTAGAGTCCTATTCTAAATTTATTTGTAAATGAACGCATTGATTAAAGTATCGTTTTTCCTCAAATATAAGCCGGTAGGCAAATAAAAAAATAATCTAATATTATTTTAATAAACCCCTCTAATAAATGCTGGGGGTGTGGTCTACATGAACAAATAAAAGTCTGCCTCAAATACAGACAAGGAGAAAAACTTATCGGAGCTGTTCCAGTGCGGAGCTCTGCTCCCAAACAAAGCAAATAAAAACAGTGTGTTTTTATTGTAGATGTACTTGATTTACTCCATTTCCTACTGCTGCGTAGCAGATCGCTTCTTAGGGTAGCTACCAGTTCTCTCTTTTTTCACCATACATGTGTTTGCATGGCATGGCAGCCAGACGGAAGTTTTATTTTAAATTCATACTAAAATATGATCAAATATACTTATTAAAAGGAGGGAATTACAGTAGATATAAAAGCCTGCCTGTGATATAAGCCTGCTTCCAATAAAGGCCCGGTGCCCTCTGCAGTTCAGATAAATAGAAGCCCCACCCACTATTTGAGGGAATACGGTATTCCTGCTCACTACTCATGCTCTTTCCTTGTCGTGCTGCACACAAATTGCAATGGTGAAACGAGCTGTAGGGTGCTGGTCAGCTAGGTGGGGATGAGATGTTTGCCACCTGATTCACACAGGCACAATAACAAACACATACATAAGCGCACAGTTACACAGTCACACAGACACACACCCCTCCGCCCTGCTGATTTTCAAGTTTGTTTCACATCCTTTTTACAATGTGGTGTTTTTAAAATTTAAAATAAGCATATAGTACAGAGAGGTAGGAAGTCACGTGACTCCAATCGACTCCATCTGCTGCTTTTCACACAGCGTAAACTGGCTGAATTCAATTTATTCAAAACCAGTAACACGGGCACAGCCAATACGGGAACCTCCCTCCCTCCAAAAAAACTAAACAAAACAAAAATAAAAAACAGCTACCCATGTACTCAAACAAACACAAGCAAACAGTAAGGTCAGGCTCAGAATAAGAATAACCTACTAGCATATGCATTGGACGAAAAGGTACATGCTTATTACCACATGTGATACATAAATGAGTGTGTACATACCCATGCACACTCTCTATAGAGTATTATACAATATACTCTATACACTATTGTCCACTGTATGTAAGAGGTACAGTAGGAGTGACAGATAACCATTTAGATACTTACAAAGACACACATGGTGGGGGAGCAGAAACATGAGGAACCCTGATAGAAAAAGCTAACACAAGGGTAAGCGAAAGCCAATTCTATTTTTTTGAGTGCATAATTGAACCAGAAGTGGGAACTTTCAGGTTCAGCAAATAAATATCTTGGCATGTTTTTGCTCCACTGGGTGCTGATCCAGCTGGTTTCACTCGTCGCTAGGACCTCTGGTTTATATTTTTGGCAAATCCACATGGTTCACTCAAAATCCCAGAGTGGAATTATACTTTCTGAACCTGTACAAAGAGAGATGACTTCAGGCTGGAATATCTAATTAACATGAATGCCGTGATATGTCTGTCATGTTATATACTTCTGCGAGGAAACTCTCAAGAAACAGGTTGCAAAAAGCTGGCTCGCAAGACTCGGGACACCATGGACAGATCTGTGTAAAAGGTGAAGCTAGTAAACAAAACACTTCTGCTGATTTGTCCCCAAAAGTGCTAAAAGAGCAGGAGAAGAATCTTACATCTTCCATCAAGTCACCAAAGACGTTGACTTGATATAAGATCTTTGAGATCTATGAGATAGTTTTTTAAAGTGCCTCGATGAACACTGAGGAACCCCCACATAGAAAACAAGCTGCTTGAAACTGCCACATCATTGGATTTGACACAACAGAGGATATGATATCAAATTGAATATCGAGTAAGATTCTGGAGGTATTGAATTGTGTGTATAGTTCAGTTTGACAGTGCACGGTCTATCATGGTCAGTAGTAAAGGTGGTGTACAACCGTTATTAAAAGGCATATTCCCTCCCAGCAGCATTATGTACATTTGAACTCACCACACCTAAATATTCTGCTTTGCACAGCATCAAACGTATCTTGCAACGTCACCACTAATGAAACCCAGAGAGACCTTCAACCCGACAGACCTGGTCTTCATCTTGAGTGCTCCACTGATATTAAAAGGTGCTCAGAATCTGACTCTGACAGGGGAGTTTCAGCTTTACTTCATATAATATTCAGTACTATATACTCAGACAGTTTGCTCAGGCAGTTTGCTAAATGCTCTGGCCATCAAATCATCCCCGAAGTCCAAACTAGATGTGGGGTCTCTTACAAAACAATACCATGCCAAGAGCCTCTTGTCTGTAAAAAGGCTTTCACTTAATTTAGAAACAACTTGGACCACTAACAGCAAGCTACATTCCAGATTTGGTGACTGTACACTCTCGCCCACAATGGTTCTGAATCCATTCAGAGTGACTTGGTTTTACAGATTTTATGGATTGCTATCCAAGACCTCATTCACTGTAAAAAAAACGCCTGGAATTCACTGTTTGTATGGCAGATACAATTAAAATAGAGTCCTAGAAAAGTGCCCTAAAGACATTTAGGATGTCGTGTATGGTCACTCGATGCTGTTGCTTGGTGGAAATCATTTCTTGTCAATGGAAGAAGCTAAATCAATTCAAAAATAGCTAAGCTTCTGAAATAGCTAACTTATAAAAGACCGCACATCGCACAGCCGCAAGAGGAAACACTTAAAAATCTTCAGCGTCACTATAAAGAAGATGGTTAATCAATAAGTGGAAACAGTAGTGTTTGCGCCACATAGTCCAGCAGTTTGTATTAACATCTAACATCGTTAAGGCCACTACCATCATTGGTTGATCAGTACAAAAATAACCATTTAAGGGGCTGAGTGCCTATTTTTAGAGAAGGGCCTCTAATACGTTATTATTCCTTGGCGAGGTGGTATTGGCTTCTTTGGGGCCACAGGGGAGGACACAGTGACTTTTTTTTCAGTTTATTTTTTACAATTTGCCCGGTAGCCCTTTTTCATCCTCCCCTGGAGGGTTAATGGTTCCCTTCTGTATATCAGAGAATTGCTACTTAGGCCTGTACTATCTTTTTTCTATGCCTGAAAAACAGGATGGGAATAATAGGAGAAAGCTGTTTTCTGCTGATTGCAATCAGGAAGTAGATATTCTTCTTATTTATTTTTATTAAGATTATTAGTGGGCAGTTGATGGCTTATGCAGTGTGGTGTGGGTGTGGTTTGAGCAGCCACACCTGTGCTGGGTCTAGGTAATTGGGGCTCAGGATCAGAGTGGCTGCATACCTGTTGCTCATGGTTGGTCTAACAAGCAACAGATAAAACCCCCATCCCCACACACATACAGGAGAGGAGACCTTGGCATGACACGTGTCTATCTGCTCCTGGGCTTATTCCACCTAGCCAACTCTCTACAATTAACTGTGTCTCAACCCCGTCGTCTGGGTCTCTGTGCTGGAGGTCCCTGAAAACGCCACTTGGGTGGAGTGTGGTCGGCGCAGCTGCTACACTGGCATTTGAACAGGGACTCTCCGGCACAGGGAAGGGACACAGCAAGACCCCTCTCCCGACTGGCAGCAGCAGCACCCAGGGTGTGCGGCGGAAGACCGGGGGAGAAGCACCCTCAGCAACCACCACGGGTAGCCACTAGCAGCTGTAGCCATGCAGCAAGCCAGGCCACACCTCCAAGCAGCCCCCACAACGGCCAAGCTCAGCCACGTCTACACCAGTCAGCACGAGGCCCATGCTCTGGAAGGGAGGAGGGGACATGCTGTCCAACTGCTATGGGGCTTGTTCTATTCAGCCCACTCTCCACAATAAACCTGTGTCTGAGACCCCATCATCTATGTCTCTGTGCTGGAGGTGGGATGGTGTGTGGCAGGCAGATCTGCCACATGCAGCTACAACACCAAAACAACAATAATACTTTTGTCAATACCAATGATGTTGTGCTTTGCTCAAACTCAAGGCCACTGATGTGCTTCTGAGCTTAATGGCTTAGGGTTAGGCAATCAAACATTTTCTCAAATAATAGGTGCCCTTATAAAATGTGTACAGTCCCTTAGTTTTCAGGATGTTTTGCAATGCACCATAAAACATACAGTACAACACCATACACTTGATACATCTTGTGCCACCGTTCAAAATTTGTAATGAACAGTTTGAACTGTGTTACTTTTTACATTTTGACTGATTTTCATTGTACCCTTGATATCACATGCCATATCATCATCAAAATATGCAAAACATATATAACACATCACTTTTTGTGCTGTATCATGCATCCCTAGCAGGACACACACACCCCACACAAACACACACACAGTGGCTGAGAGGGCTCGTTGTGTGGAGAGTGTGCACCAATGGTACTTTTCCACCGTATGGTTTTCCATCGGGCAAAAGTTGTGAATAGTACCGGGTACCTGGTAGTTATTTTGTTACCGCCTCCGTCGATGTTCCAAGCGATCTAAGGTGGCACTAAAATGTCACGTATAAAAACTGCAGACGACTGATTGCTAAAAGAATTATCATTGCGTCTGTGTCATCATTGCGCAACACGGGTAAGCGAGTGTCTGAGAACAGGACTGGGAACATCTCCCCACATGAGGCTATTCATTCAATTAGGAAAATGAATACATCTACATCCTTACATCGCAAAAAAATAAAAATATAAAAAACACACTGTTATCGGTTTTATTTTGTTTGCTTTGGTCCTCGAGGTCTTAAAAAAAAGAGACCATGTTCCTGTGTGTTCCGCGTTGACGATGACGATGACATCGCGGCAGTTTCATACGGCGTCGCTATGGCTACTATCTGCAGTGGAAAACGGCTGTAAAGTAGCTGGTACCAAACTGAGTAGAGTCGAGTTGAGTTCAGCCGGTTCCATGCAGTGCAAAAAGCTCCATAATTGTTTTGTTAGGCATGCTAATTGCTCCTCTCATCAACTTCTCCAAATGTCAGCACTTCCGGCCGCAGCGTGATGATTCAGTAGACGATTGCCCGCACGCCCATTCACACCCATTCACACACCCACACACACACACACACACACACACACACACACACACACACACACACACACACACACACACACACACACACACAGTAGGCTGAAGAACCTGGACATACACAGTCTCAGAGTGACACAGACGCAAACATGGGGATTGCAACAGGAGCGCGGATTTGGAGAGGAAAGATTTTAGGAATAAAGTGGAGTGGAAGGTGAGATGGAGGGAGCAAGGAAAGGCAGGATGAAAGAAGGAAGGAAAGCTAAAAGCAAAGGAGAGGCAAGAAAGGTTCATTAAAATGGACAGTGCGACACACTCATACAGGTCTGAAGACAGGCAGTCTCAGCTCAATATTGGCTCCCAGTCGCCAAATTACGACGGAATTACGTAATTTGTAGTATCCTAGCTCCTTGATTTTTGTTAATCACATTTTAACGTGAAGTTATAAAGAGGGCAAACAAGCAGCCACTACAAACACAATTACATTATTTTCCCACCATGTCTGAATCGTGCTTCATATTCAGACATTTTAGTTACATACAGTATGCATTCAGACAAAGCCAAATAATAAGTCAATAACCATTAACTGAAGTATGAAGACTGAAAAAGAGTCCTAAACAAAGACAAGGTTTGGCACAGTAATCATCATTTCCATGAAGGAAAAAAAGTTCAGGTGTTATTTAAATAAGCCTCTATGTTCAAAGAACCAGTCTATTATCTGCCAACAAATGCATCACCTTCAAACAACCCAAGCAGTGTAGACATTGCTGCTCTCTATTTTCAAACCAATGGCGTGGAAGAACTTAGACTCTCTACGTCACAGCCGATGGCACAGCCTTGCTCTCTGAGACAGAATGCTCATCCTACACGTGGCTATAGCACACGTCAGACGTACTGTATTGAAAGACAGAGTGGCAGGCACAAGGGTTCTCGGAGGGGAGGAATCTCAGCTGTAATGTTGTCAGTGTTTACAACGGGGTTAATCAATACTTGGTAAGGCAAAGGGCGAGCAATGACACCTTGCTCTGGTATAATGTGATTTTAGAAAGACAACAGCTAACTTCAGCAGTTTGGCCACAGGCTGAATAACGCAAGCTGGCTACCTTCACAGATTGTGTTGGCTTCTGTTTAAAAGAATGACACCGCACACGATGAAGGGCGCCAGGAGTGCTACTTCACAGCGAAATATATGCCGTTGAAAGAAATTATGAATGGATATCAGCAGAGAGACAAAAGTGAGTGGATTTTAACAAACCACAACTAGATAGGAATTCATGGTAATGTATCATGCAACCCATAATAAATGATTGACACGTGGTAATTTAGGAGCTCGACAGAGGGACGGAGCTTGTTGGAGATATTTTCTGAATGGTTCTTTGAAGAACAACCTCTGAATTCATCCAAAAGGAGAGGATTAAACTACAGATATGCCAATACTGAAGCTGCTGTGTTGTCTACTCAGCCTCAGAGCTCATACTATTGAGAGAGCTTGACAAACACAACCTCACACACCGTACAAGATTGTCCGCCCATAAGGTGCACACAGGACTCAATAGGTGACAAAGGGCTGATCAAAGCTGTAATCTGATACAGAAACTATAAATCTGGAGGCTACCTTGGAAAATGTTACCTCACCTGGGAAAAGCTGACCAAAGAATGTTCTCACTGCTCTGTACCTCTCTTTCTCTTTGTCTCTCTCTCTCTCGCTCTCTAACCTTTCAGATTGTTGCACTGAACTTATGCCCTCATTTCAATAGTTAATTGAATACATTTCAATGCACAAATAACATACAGACAGATTTCTTATGGCTTAGCGAGTTAATCATATGTTGAATTCATTCAATCCAAGGTCATGGACCAATACAGCCAGTGGGTCTGCACTTGCAAACATTTATTACAACAAAAACATATCCCCCAGGTATTGACGTACTTCAGAGTGATACGAATATATTTACTTCTTGAGTGCTTTTTGTAGAATACATATGTGTCCCACCACAGCAAAAGCCGCCATCTCACGCATTTCTAAAATAACCAGGAGCAGCCAAATTAGTTGAAAAAAACTTGAAAAATTAGAAAAAATAAAATTTGATTTTTCCAGATTCGTGTTCCTTTGACGTTTTTTTTTTTTTATCTCTCAACATATTTTCAAAACCGAGTTTGATCTATAAATAGTAGAAAAATGTTAATTATTCCCGTTAGATTTCATGGGGAAACGCAGTTCACTTACCAAGATGCAGAACAGCGCTGAACACTGATGGATCGTTTCCTTTAAAGTGAGCCTCCAGGTGAAGATCATTCATTCATATTCCATGTGATATGAAGTCACAATGTGAAACCGTTTTGATAGAATTCAATGTTTAAATCATACTACTTTTACACACACGGAGCCATTGTTGTGAAACTGCGTAGAAGAAGAACCCTTCGAGTCACCTACGTCACTTCCGTATACAGACGGTTAAAGCGCAGCACGGGGGTGTTTTGGTCTAATTTGTTTGTAAAAAATTTCTTCTCCGTATCGTTATGGATTACACGAAGTGGGTGGCGGAAGCTCTTAATCATATCTCAGACTTTAATCTGACCAGTGCGATCGATCTAAATCAGTGTTAGCAGCGCGTACTGGACTTGATGATAGTCAGTTCTCCGACGGCGAAGTGGAGAACGACAGCGCTGCCAATCTGATATTACTTAGGACTTAGAGAAAATTTCAAACAGCGGATTTCAAACTTAATGTGACGATGAAACTGAATATTTTCAAGAACTACCAGAGGAGACCGACGATACGTCCGTTGTTGTTACAATGAGGTTACATTGAGGTTTGTGACAGATTTTCAGATTTGAGATTTTGTGAGACTCATATTATTGATAGACTCTAGATTTTGTTGTATTGTCCGTACTTTTAAACTCCAAAATAATTCCACTTTATAAAACATGTATATTCTTACTGTTGAATAAAAGATATTTTAAAAACAAAATTAGTAATGATGTTGAGCTGTTCGTGATTGGCCCATTCAGCTGTATGTTCAGTAGCCATGAGGCTTTGTTTGTCCGCCAACCCCATTTGGATTCTGGGAGCTGGCTGAATGAACCTGGTGTGGGTAAAACTTTGGAGGTCATTATCTCAGAAACACGGTTTTCTACACCCTTGTCAATAACAAGTCATAGCTTTAAAAAGATTTGCTTGATTTGCTCAAGTGACATCTTGTTTGGAAGCTCCGATTCTCCACTTTCAAATGATGCAAAAAAAAAACTCGAAAGCCGCCAAATTACGCTAAAGTACGCAGTGGGTCACAAATTTTGGTCTTGATGCCTCATGGTGATGTCTAAAGAATGTTATACTTCATTGCTTCTGAGGGGAAATGATCTTAACTATGTAGGTGCGGTGGGACTGTGGGACTGTGAAAATAGTTCTTAACCACAATGTCACCTGTTCTTTTCTCATACTGGCTATACTGTTGGATCACTGTCAAAATACTGTATTTTTTTTCCATAGACAGCTGTGAGGCAGCATGTGGGTTTATAACTGTATGGGGTCCAGTTTGATGGCATTATGGTTTTTTAATCCAGAGTAAAAAGTTTGAAGTCTGAAACTGGAACTTTATGACTAATGTCTTTCTTGTGTCTCTTGTGTCTCTAATGTCTCAGTAGACCAAACACAGTTCACGCAGCATGTGCACGATTAGTCCTGCACAAACAAACCCTTCCGACCATCATGTGCCTGCTTTTCTCTCTTTTCTGGAACACAAAAGATACGATGCATCTGTCGTTGTCCATTTTTCCATCTGTCCATTTGTCCCTGTATGCTTGCCTCTGTCACCCCGATACATCCCAAGTGTCCAATCAGCTCATCCGACTTAGTCGCATGGGCTCCAAACCGAACACCAGATGCCAAAGGTATGACTGGGAAGCCAGGTGTTTTTATCAACAGACTGTCGGTGTCCTGCAGATACCTTCTGGACTTGAAAATCTAATTGAGAAATTATTTGATCATTTTTATGGCCGTTCCTGGGCAGGTTTATTCAGGGCAAGTGTATGTTTAAGCCTTTCACATTAAAGCATTTCAAGATTGCCCAGATTTAAAGGGCCTGACTTGACCTGACTTTTCATATGATTTGTTATATGATTAATTATCCATTTAAAGGTATAAATAGAGAATATTTTATCATGGATACTTGAAAAAGGTTCTGTGAAAAGTCCAGCATGGTCTTAATAGGTGATTTAACCCAATGGGTATTAGAATTTTAAGAATAAGTTAAAATCTACAAATATACTGTGCATGATGTCCACCTCTATTGATTTATATTCTGTTGACGGAAGTGGATGAAAATGCCTACAATATGAAAGTCCCTCACTGTCATCCCTCCTTCACAACCTCTCAGATTCGAGCCAGGCCTTTGAAGTGGAAGACATTGATCAAGAAAAGCATTTGACATCTGTCCTTATCCTGCATTGCTTGGTCAACCTCACCTACGATAGGTTGCTCGGTGTATCATATAAGGTGAATGAGCATGTAAACGCACAGGCCTCATACAGGTCACCTAAGATACACATATTGGACAAAATATTGGAATTCAAGCTTTGTGCTAAGGCTGAAGGATGTACAATAGTAATAGGAATATAAACAAAACCCACTTTTTCACTTAAACCAATTTCAACTGGACCCAACAAACAACAAAAAAAAGATGAAAATCCAAAACTCCTTCCGCCCATTTAGTCGAAGGAATCCAAGAGCCTATTTAAATCCCACTGGACCATCTGTCTCCAAACTGAATGATATCCATTGTGACCCCAGGAAACATGTAATGACAGTATTAATTAATCTCACATCCACCCCTGTAGCACTCTTTCATTCTCCATCACCTTTCTCGTATTCCCACACATATACTGTATATATATATCACTCGTACTGTTTCATTGCTTCTCTCTATCATTCTGTCTATCTCTAATTGATATTCAGTTGGTGTTGTTGGTGCAAGCATGTTATTGCCAGATGCCCCTGGATAACCTCTTCTACTCCTGTTGCGTTTGCTTCCCACACACACACACACACACACAACACACACACACACACACACGCACACTTACATATTATTCATTTGCATCTTCTAAATTAAATTATATTCATACTGGGCTCAATTTAGAGCTTAAGGGCATTTAAGGACACAGAATACAAGTATTGTATCTGCCACACAGCTTGACCTCGTTTTAGACGCGCGCACACACACACATGCACATAAAGTGCCACGGTCAGAGACCCCAGCCTGACCAATAGCTTGGTCGAGTCTGTGCCACAGCCACAGTTTGCCAGAATAATCTTGCCATTAAGCATTGATGGCAGCTTTTTATAAAGCATAAAAAAACTTCTCACGAAAAAGAGTGTGAAGAGAAACGGTCTCTAAAATAATTAGTCACACCAGACAAAATATCTACAAACTACACCAAACTCTACAAAGTTCTATCTTTTATTTTTGTTAAAATCAAAGTAGCATGTCACGTTTTGGAGGCGTGAGGCAATGTTCGTTAGGTTTAGGTTAAGGTTTTGGGAAAATCGAAAGAATCTGCACAGCTATTAAGTCCCATTATCTTGCTGACATGCTGCCGCTTAACAGTATATGAATGTATGAAAATGTATCTGAATTAATTTTGATTCTCAGATTCGGATTTTTTATTTCAAGCAATTCATCCAATTCAATCCAAAGAGGGGCTATCTACTGACTTTCCAGTACATGTTTTGAATTGTTACCTAGTACCTTCTTAAGAAAGCACTATCCTCTGTTTGCATTTTGGACTGCTGAAAGTGTGCAATGCATCTGTGACATCATCAGTTCGCTTCCGAAGAGATGATTTGAAGCCTCGAGTTTGGGTTTACGCTCCACACCATAACACAGTCAGAGGAAGGAAGGAAGAAACATGTCCTTCTTGCTCCAACACCAATGAGAGACCTGTCAATGAAGGCAACCACTCCTCAAAAATATACTAATATATACTAATATATAAATATCTATTCAGGCCTTAATATTCTCTATATAGAACAATAATTTTCAAAAGCACGACCAAGTCAGCCATTGGAAGGAGTAAACTTAACTGCTTAACAAGCGACCATAAAAATTATTATGTATTAGCTTTGCATTTCTTGCAAGATGTTAATTTTCTGTTTTACATTGACTTCCACCCAGTCATAAAACCTCCTTTGGAAAGAATCAGAGAAAAAAGCATCAGGTATAAGCACTTTCATACTCATTTCAACACTTGGCTACAATGGTTGCCACTTGTTTACCGCTGTTGGAAAAAAAATCGATCACGCTTTCAACAATTTACAACACTAAATTAGATACATTGTTACGCATATTAAGGGGCAGAGTAGTGTGTTTATTGATCAATGAATTGGCCACCCTTTTCAACCACTAAGTTACTACAACTACTAAGGTATTGCTTAACAATCTCCAAATCACCCTCAGTTTACCCAACCTCCCCCTTTTATGGTAAAATTCATCCTTCTCATCCCTTCCAAATATACTAATTTGATCTAGATTCCTTGATCCCCTCGGATGCGGTGAGCACATCCTTGATACTTGAACAACCTCTCAAAAATACCCCCCTTTGTTGTTCATCCAGCCTCAGTCCTGGCGTATCCACTGTTTTACTAGAAAGCCTCAATCACCCCTTCATTCTAAAGACCACATAGCCATTAATTCAGACAAGGATGGAAAGCAGATCCTATAACGACTCCAGAACCACTCTCTCATCTCTCCCAGTCCATCAAACGGTCCTTGCGGTCAACACATGCCCCATTTCTTCCATTTCTTTTCCGCGCTTTCCCAACTGTAGGAAGCCCCCTGTTTTCATGTCCTTCCACAAGGACACACAAATTCCTCTGTGAAAACAATAAAGTTAAAAAAAAAATTTGCACATCAATACACCAATAGACCGCTCCCTTACCACCCCAATCCAATCCAACTTTTACACAGTTACAGAATGTACAACATCTATGGAGGAATCATGAGTTAAGGACCATTCTGACCATGTCCAGGCTTTCATATATCTAAATGTGAGAATGTCCTTTGAACTGACAGCACTGATTTGTTTTTCTGTATGATATACTCCATGGTCATATATGAATGAAGCCTGAGGTTTTTCATGGATTGAGTGTATGAATGGGCAGGGGGTCTCATGGAATGTCCTGGAAGTCAGCTGGAAGTCAGCTGACCTCCAATTACACATTACATCTCACACTGCTTATCTATCCATCCATTTTCATGGGGTTGGAATTAACTGAAGTCCGGGGAGGAGAGACTACGTCCCAACCACACCTACTACCAGTCAACTTCACATACATATACCCGTCAGAGCCACCTGTCATCCAGACATCTTAGCGTTTGCACCTGCAGCTACTCACTTCCTTCCTGAGCTCTGACCAATTGCATTACATTGCTCTGAGCATTCCCGAACCTCAACACTTCTTTGGTTGAAGATTTGTTCGGCATTTCATCTGACCTGCCTCACAACGAGGACATCTATCTCACCAATCCGCTTCACGAGGAGCACATCTATTGCACCGATCTGGCTCACGACCAGGACATGTACTGATCCGCTTCACGACAAGGACATCTTTTTCACTGATCCGCCTTACGACGAGGACATCTATTAATCCCACTCATATTAGCTTAGAACACATACACTCGCACACCAATCCTATTCCGAACAGCACTCCACCAGATAAAATCAGGATCCAGTTTCTTTGTGCATGATTCCTGGTCAAGCCTGCCATTTTCTTTTCACCCCTGGCCGCATTTGCAGGTAAACTTGAGAATCTTTTCCATTGCTACTCGGTCATAATTTGTATCACCAACCTCAACAAACTTCATTACTTCATCAACTTGTAACTTTTAACCACAACGGGCATGTCGTCGGTCTCCTCCGCTGCTTCTTTTAAAAAATGCGTCTCATCGTCACATTCAGGTTGAAATCCGCTGTTTGAAATGGTCTCCAAGTCCGGGATTATGCGGGTATCAGATTCGCTGTTGTTTTCAGCAGTGCTGTCGTTCCCAGCATCGCTGTCAGAGAACTGACTCTCGTCACGAAAAATGTAGTCCAGAACTAGCTCCTTTCACTGACTTGGATCTATCGCACCTGTCAGATTGAGGTCCGAGATATGATTCAGAGTTTCCACCACCCACTTCGCATAATCCGTAACGATACGGAGAAGAAAGTTTTCACAAGTGAGACCTGACACCCCCGTGCTGCACTTGAACTGTCTGTATATGAAGTTACATAGGTGCGTGAAGCGAATGTTTCTTCTTCTCTTTCACAACAATGGCTCTGTGTGTGAAAGTAGTAAGATTTAAAGGTTGAATTATTTTAAAATGGTTTCACATTGTGACTTCACATCACATTGAATATGGAGGAATTATCTTCACCTGGATTCTCGCATTAAAGGAAACAATGGATCGGTGTTGTTCAGCGCTGTTCAGCGTCTCGGTAAGTGAACTATGCTTCCCCATGTAATCTAACAGGAAAATTCACAGTTTAACATTTTTCTACTATTTATAAATCAAACTAGGTTTTGAAAATACTTTGCGAGATTTAAAAAAAACACAAAGAAACACGAATCTGGAAAAATCTCATTTTCCTTCAAGAAAGGTTTTTTCAACTTATTTAGCTGCTCCTGGAGATTTTAGAATTGCGTGAGATAGCGGGTTTTGCTGAGCCAAAAATGTGTTATTAAGTCTGGTTGGTTTTGGTACTGGGACTTTCACATTTAACTTGATTTTAAAGCATCTTATTATTTTCAAATCAAGGTTAATGTCAAATATTACATTTTGCCCAACTCTGCCCACCCCCCTCGTGCCTGCTCCATCCATGTGTGATTCTTCAGCCTTTGCCAGTCTTCCACGACAGGGCGATCTTTTCTTTCTGCTCGATCCTGTCCCAATCGACCCCCAGCCCGCCACCCCTACCCTGCAACCCCGTGTGTTTTCTCATCGTGCTAACGCGACTGCCCCCCTTTCCTCACGCATTCTCCTCCAAAACAGATATCACCAGTGCTTTAAGTACTGCCTCT
>NC_137201.1:11716341-11733841 GCF_960531495.2 Zeus faber | reverse complement strand
TGTGTGTAAGCGCAAGTGTGTGAGCGCTGGCTAATGACCTCTGAAAGGATGAGCCTGCTCACGTAGAACCTCAGGGAGTCTATCCAATTGCCCCATTCTGGGTGTTTTGTGAGTGTGTGTGTATGGGTGTTTGTGTGTGTGTGTGTGTGTGTGTGTGTGTGTGTGTGTGTGTGTGTGTGTGTGTGTGTGTGTGCGTGTGTATGCCTGTGTGCGTGCGTGTGTGTGTGTGTGTGTGTACCAGGCGCCAGCTAACTCACTAGTTTGTTCATTCTGCATGAACACATCAGAGCAAAAAGCGCTGCCACACAGTATGAAGTGACACAAGCAGCTCACACAGCACATTGTCTCCCTCTCCTGTGTGTGTGTATGTGTGTGTGTATGTGCGTGCGTGCGTGCGTGTGTGTGTGTTGCATTTCTGTAGAGCTGTCTTGTTGATGCAGGGCTTTTCGTTGACTTGCGTCACGGGACCCTGTACTTGCAAGATCTTACGCTTCCGCACGATATGTTGCAACTGCCGTTTTACCCCTATCCGGGAAGTCAATCGCAAAATCTAAAAGGCTAAATCACATCTTACAGCAACAATTATCAGGAGAAAACAAAGGCATGTTTTCTTTTGTCAAGCTCTCCATTGGCCATCCTGGGGCAGAAATTACGTGGGGGGTCCAGATGCCCCCTTCCTGGGAAAAACGGAGAGTTGTCCCCCTCAATTTATCATTGTAAACATAACTATATCGTTTTAAATAATCGCAGCTCCGAGCCCTCTCTGGCGAGACCGACAGTGCCCTCGGTGTGCCGGCGGGGCACCCGTGATGGGTGCGCCAAAACACTGTGTTTTTATTTTCGAAGTAGGTTCATTTGACCTCTAAATTAGTAAAAAAAGCATTAAACTGAGAATTCAATCTCCATAATCAAGTGCAGACATCATAGCAGGTTGTACAGAGTTTTCGATCGATTGTCCATGCCCTTGTTTGGAGTTCCACCTTGCCTGGCTGTGACGTATATGCTCTTAATAAAGGGGAAACATGCTTTTTTCCAGTATAAAAATCTCTTTTCGAATTGCAGTGTTACATTTACAGTGAAGGACTTTCTGTTGTCCCCCCAAATTCTTTAGTATTTATAAAAAAAAAAAACTTTTCATTAATATGCGTGGAGGTATTATTAATGTGAAGTCTACTGAATGGCATACATTTGGTAATTTTGTAATGTAAAACAAGTTCAAGATTAATTTAAGATGTCATCAGAGATGTGTGCTTCAATATATTGAGGGATACGATTTGTGTGTGTGTGTTTGTCTCTGTGTGTGTGTGTGTGCGTGTCTGTGTGTGTGTCTGTGTCTGTGTGTGTGTGTGTGTGTGTGTGTGTGTGTGTGTGTGTGCATCACATCTGAGTGTTTGTGACAGGCCGATAATAGCACTGACTGGCCTGCGCCACCTCCCTGGATAGCAACTTTATCTGCTGCCCTCAAGGGAACACACAAACACACACACACACACACACACACACACACACACATAGACACAGTCTTATCAAGGTGGCCATCCAAAGCAGAGAAGGCTTGTGTCAGTCCGATCACTTACAGAGAGATTAACACACTGGCATGACACTTCCCCTGACACATACACACACACACACACTACACACACACCCACTATTTGAGACCATGATAGGTGAGAATGTGTCAACTCAGGGGAGAGAGCCATTCTGACATAAATATATTGTTTTTCATTGGACACACTGTACGATTATACATGTTTTATTTAATTGAACTTTTGATTCATCAAGCTGCCCAATACTGACCTATATCTTCTTTAACATTTTTCATGTAATATGACTGTAATGTTCGAGGACCAACATTGGCAACATGATGCTTGGAGATCGAATAGTGATCAGCACATTCACTTAGTGACTCTTTCCTTTTGCATCTGACTGAATGACATAACCCGTCAAAATCTGTACACTCTTTCCATACGCCACTATCTAACTCACCTCTCATCTTGGGTTTTTCCAACTCTCTAACTCACTGTCTCTCTCTCTCTCTCACTCTCTCTCTCTCTCTGTCTCTCTCTCTCTCCCTTTGCTCTCTTTCATTTCTTTCTTTTGCGTTCTCTCCCATGAATCATGCTGAAGTTTGCATTCCCTACACTGTTGATGGGAGCCCTCTGGCATGCGCACATATTGCATGTATTTATCACCACGGCAATACAGCCGCTATCCCACAATAACCGTCACATAGATACATGTACATGCATCTTTCATGCATCTCTGCACATAAAAAGAACATATTCCCTCTTAGTATGCATCCCTGGACAAAAAAAGCAGGATACCTGTGAGAGCCAAATAATTGCAATGTGGATTAGGTAATGGACCAGTCCGAAAAATGTGTTTGGACTGAACTGACGGTTTTACCGCCAGATGAACAATGTAAATGATGTTTGCTGTGCTGATAGACCTGCACTGTTTGACTGTGGAATTCTGTTTTACGATTCATCAATCTTTCCACGTTTTTTTTTTCGTTTGTGAAAATTTGAGACTTGAGAGATTCAGAAATGCTTCGGGAAGATGGAATTTGTTCACAAACGAGGAGCAGTGTCAGTCTGACAGGCCAAAAATGCTCTTGCTCCATACTTTAGTCACACTGTCCGTGACACTCGTGATGCATTGCGGCATCGGCATCCGTAGCGGCCAGCGGCCATCACCAAATCCTTGATCCAGAACTTTCCTTAAAAGTTCAATAATATTCAGATTATGTGATTTAGAATAGGAATCCTGATGTCCATTAAAGCCCTCTTGATTGTTTTTTTTTGCAAAGTTTATGGGGGCATTGGGCTATAGGAACATCATGACGGAACAGGATTTGCACCATAGGGTGAACCTGGTCTTGGCCAATAATTGGTCACACCAAGCGTCAGCGTCGCAAAAACGTCGTGATAGAGACATGATGCGAAGCTCCTAAACCCCTCGCCTTTCCTTCAGAATCGGCTCTATTTTTCTGAGCGCAAAGTGGAAACTGGAGCGTAGATTTACATAGAGGACCATTCAAAAGATGTATTTAGTGAAAATATTGAATTACCAAGCCTCCTATGCGTCAACCACACACACACACACACACACACACACACACATACGAACACACACACACATATATATATATATATATATATATATATATATATATATATATCTCGCTGATGGGCAGTCTGTATATTTTCCCCCAAAACAAATTAAACCTCACCTATGTAGATTAAATATTATCATTCCAGCAGGAAAACAAATATCAAGCCCAGGAGTGGACTCTATATTGTACTTCACTACCCTAGTAGTTTTACAAATGTTATTGTCTGGTATACCGTACCTGTCAAAAATGCGCAGTCTCCTTGCTGCTTACAGTGTGTGGGCTCTGGTCACACTGACTTGTCAAGCAATATCATTTTATAGTAGCGAAATCTATCAATTTATTTCTAAGGTATTATTATGCTATTAATATGTTTTATGCCATGTACAAGAATATCTATTTTATTTATTTATTTATTTATTTATTTATTTATTTATTTATTTATTTATTTATTTGTCAGGCACAATGCAAAAAACATTGTAAAAGGTTACAAAAACATAAAACAGATGTGTTGCGTAAAGGATTTCTAGCCAAGGGTAATTTGCGACCTCTGTCCCTGGTAAGGCTTTTTTACTTTAAAAAAAATGGTCATTACACATCATCATTACCAGAAATACGTAAGTTAAAATAAGCACAAAATAAGTAGTGACATTCTTTACATGATCGTACAATAATTACATCACATTACAATCATTGTGATACAAATGTGTATGTGATCAGTGATCCCAGGTTTGGCTTTGTTTCAGCCAGTGTTTCACTTTTCATTCAAAGTTTTCAGATCAGTTTGTGTTTTTATTTCAGTTGGTAGGGCATTCCAAAAACGTATCCCTTTTATTGAAAAAGATGACTGACCGAAAGCGGTTTTACGCCGTGCCACCCTGCAGTTGTTATTTGCTGATCCCCTAGTGGCGATTCTATTGGTGTTTGTTTTTGTCACATATGGAGAAAGTACAGCTGGGGCGAGATTGTTCATACATTTCAAAATCAATTTAATAAAAGAGAACGTGGTAAAGCTGTCATAACTGAGCAAATTATACTTTTTCAGAATTATACAGCGGTGCCATCAGTGCTTGTTTGTATAGTGATGTAATGGGTTTGACAGTTGACTGTGAAGCCTGGCTCCATACAGTAACAGGTGGGAA
The DNA here is from genome assembly GCF_960531495.2 of Zeus faber. Classification (NCBI taxonomy): domain Eukaryota; kingdom Metazoa; phylum Chordata; class Actinopteri; order Zeiformes; family Zeidae; genus Zeus; species Zeus faber. Next base: position 11,729,587 of record NC_137201.1, on the reverse strand, counting down.
AATATCACGGCATGCATGAACAGTTGAGCTGCCTCGAGAGGTGTGTAATGTCTTATCATTCTAAAACAGTTCAGGTTTGTCTTTACAAGCTTGCATAGCTTTTTAACGTGTTCATGACACCTAGGAATTTAAAATCACTAACTTTCTGTATTTCCTCTTGATCTGTTTTCATTGTAAGTCTATCATCTGCTTCTCTTCTGATGGAAAAACACATTGACACAGTCTTTTTAAGAGTCAAGGTTGGATGATGTTGGTAAATCATTTATGTGTAAGCTAAAGAGCAAAGGCCCCAAGATCGAGCCTTGTAGAATGCCCATTCTGGATCGCCGGGGGATTGAATGTTCTGCATTGATTTTAACGCTTTTGCTCTCTACATTGGAGGTATGATGCAAACCAGCGGCGTATGGAACTCGCTTTAATAACTGTACAGAGATAACATACCACATCTGGTTCCAATCCATAGGTGTCAGCTCAGCCTCTGTCTTGCCATAAATCTAAACATTTTCGCCTCTCTCCTTGCTGGGCCTCCAATGTACACACTCTAAAGTTGACTTTCTCCGTGTAACTTTCGAAGTAACATACGTTAATATTATTACCGCACTATATCTCATTTTTGGGAGCTCAGTGACCTATTCACCTCAAACCTTCCAGACACCTCACTTTCAAGGTGATCAACTAGTTTTTCTGCAATATTTTTTTCCAAGACCTTTGAGAGAACGTGTAGAATAGAAATTGATCCATGGTTGCCTGCTTGGTCTTGTGCTCCAGCCTTAAAAATTGGTGTTATGACTGCTGTTTTCCAGCTTTGTGGGAATACACCAGTTCCGATGGAGAGGTTTATCAAATGTGCTATAGGTTTGATCAGGGTGGGGCTGTGTGTTTTGATAAGAGCAGTATCCAACCCGAACAGATTCTTTGCCTTTGAGCTACTTATTTTGTTGAGGATTTTACCTACTTTCTCTTGGTCAACCTCCTTAATATAGAAAGAGTGCGATGAGTCTGTTGTATTAACCTGGTATATTTTTACTGGTTCAAAATTTGCAGCAAGCTCCTCCACGGATTGAATGAAGTAATTATTAAATTCATTTTGCAATTTCCGTTGTGTAAAATATGTATTTTTTGCCTTGCGCAGTTCCCTAACTACCCCATTTCTCACTCCCTTAAAGATAAGGAGGTCCGTATTCGTTTTAGTAGACAGTGCCTTTTTCAGTGCAAGATCTCTTTTTTTCATTTACTGGCGAATATCATTATTCAGCCAGGGTAAAGAGACTCTTTGTCGCATGCATGTAAAGATTTGTGTATATTTCTCAATCAGTTCTTTGAGCGTTACAGCAGTTGTCTAAATCATTGGTTTGCAAAACGTCATTCCAGTCAATATTATTTAGTTCGTTTTCAAATTGTGGCATTTTATTTTTGTGAATGAGTGCATTCCCTGGTTTATGTTCATTCATAAACATTGGGTCATGTTGTGGTCAGAAAGGCCCGTTATTAAGTTATACATCCTTGTAACTGGTTCGGGTCTGTTTGTGACTATCACATCAATCCTGGTTTTACTCATTTGAGTAATTCATGTTGGACCTTTTAACCTTCTGTTGAAAATTCTATTTTGACATTATGTTTTTCAACTTTTGTTTGCCTCTTTTCAGAGCGACAATTTAACAGTTGAAGCAATTCATCTAAACTATGATAAAATGAAACGTCATGTGTTGGGGGATTTATACAGGATTACAATGTTAAAATTCATCTTGGGGGACAATACTACATTTAAGGCTAGACGTTCTAAAGATGTGTCCAGTTTGATTTTGTAACATTTAAAAGTGTCGTTGACATAAAACAATACGCCCCCTCCCTTGCCAGATAATCTATCCTTTCTATAGCAAACATAGCCGGGAACATCAATCATACTGATTGGGATATTACAATTAAGCCAGGTTTCACTCAGAGCTAAGAAATCAAGATTAGAGTCCGTCAGTAGACGCTGAATTTGATCTCCTTTTGTTCAAGTGTCCACCCAGGATACCTTTAGGTTTAGACAGGGAGTCCCATATCACCTTTGCATGATTTACAGTCTGGAAAAATCAAAGTTCATGCTGTTTTTGTGCTGATCGGATACCTTTTTCGCAGTATGGTTTAAGAATCCCATTAGCTGCGCATATCGTCTGTTGTGGCAACCTGGGTCGTCTTTGAGAGTATGGTTGTTCCGACTCACCAGACAGTTCATGTTCCCCCAGGTGGCAAACAGGGCTGACAGGTGGATTGAGGTCTCGTTGGTCAGTCGTAACGTGCAGCGCCTCCCGCGCAAGCCCCAGCTCGGACAGGCCTAGCAGCGCGTCCGCCCCTCCGACCAACCCATGCGCAGCCCAAAGGTGCGCTGCTCCAACCGAGCCTGCCGCTCCAACCGAGCCTGCCGCTCCAACCGAGCCTGCAGATCCAACCGAGCCTGCCGCTCCAACCGAGCCTGCCGCTCCAGTGAAGGCTGCCACCCCAGGGAAGCCCGCACTCAGCCGCCTCTCTGTCAGTCCATTTGTTGGTGTTTGTTCCGGGGAAAAGTTGAGTGATGAGCTGGGGTTTAATCGTACGTCGCCAGATAATAAAATCAGGATCACTAGTATACTGAGAGCATACCACTTTCCTCTTCTCCGAGTGTTTTGTTTGTTATTATTTGGTGTGCCGTGGAAATATTCGTTTTGCCCAGTGATCGATGGCATTTCATTCAAAGATGCAAAGTAGCCGATGATTTTTGGGCGTTTGTTTTTTCCGCATTGTTCGCATTGAAGCATTGAAGCATTGTCCGAGTGGCACCGGCAAGAGCCAACAGCAAAGCAGCAGTGTACAAACATTTCCATGATCTCTGTCCTTATTGTTTCTTCTTCTTTGATTTGAGCTTGTCCTTGTACTGGAAAATATTTGTTTAAAAACAATGGCTAAAACAGCGAGTAGTAGCAGGGAGAAGCAGGATAAAAGGATAAAAGTGGAGCGTAACGAAGCACCGATACACATGTTTTTCTTAATTTAATAATCGAACCACAAGTAACTCATAACAAAAAGTAATCAAAGAACTTTTTTACAGAAACAGCTCAATAAATAGAGATATATAGATTGTGGGAATCTCCTGCATCCTCCTCTGGTTAATGGGATGAACCCACCGCTGACGTCCCTGGCTTCTGCCTCGGACCCAGGGAGAAGAACCGGCACCGCCTTCTTCCTGTCAATAGCCGCAATGTATTTAAAGATTATTACACAGTCCATCGATAGAACGTGTTATATTTAAGCCAGAAGCTGATGTGTGAAATATAAACAATAAAAGCTAAACTCACTAACTAATCCAGCTACGTTCGTAAACAGACTCCAAATGCGAATAAAATAAATAGTAAGAGGTTGAAAATGAAAGCAAAGATTCACTTAATTCACAATTTGAAGTTTAAAGTCTCGAGAATGCTGCTTACACGAACGCACTGTAGACGGTGTGAAGACAGACCAGGATGAAGTTGACAAATCGTCAAATGACGCAAAGTGTCACTTCTGGTGTGGCCCAGGGGTAACCGTGACCCTTTCTCCCAATTTGGTTAAAGCGAAAGGGGAACTGTGCCTATGCTGTGGCAGCCCATAATGGTATGCAACTCCTCCATATTATTAGACCCTTAATCATAGTGGACGAGCCATTTTCTTCTTCTTGGGTTTTGAAATGGATTGAGGCCTGCTATAGGATAGTGCTCTATGTGATTTGTGTCGTGTCAAGAAATTAATTTCTAGAGCCATTAACCAGTGTGCAGTCAGAGGCTCCACAGACCCACATTTCACATAGAAATCAACAGCATCCCCTAGTCTCAACCCCCACCCGGCCAATGAAAAACTCCCATAAAACCCCTTGGGGGAAAAAACGGAAGAGACCTTGATAAAGTAGTATTAGATTATGTACTATACAATTTTGAACTAGATAGTGTGAGTATGAGTCTATAATGCTGGTGCATAGCGCCACAGGTAGACCCCTCCAGTAGAGATGAGGTCAGCATCAGGACCAGTCCAGGACAGTTAGAGACTCCAGCAAGTCACCACCGATCTGTTCCGGATCCATGTCAACGCTGACAACCTGTGTTTATCCTTATGTCTCTTTATCTTATAAAAGCTGACTTTACAGATGCATTTTGCCATGTTTGGAATGTGCTGTCATGGTTTCTTTTAATACTCTTCTGCTTGACGCAGTGCATCATACTGAATCTGCAATTCAGGTGGTTTTGTTCTATATTCCTTGGCTCGTGAACTCTGTTCCTTGGTTCATGTTGTATTGAAAACTCACATATCAAAGTTCTAATAGTCAGACCCCTCATATATCCAACACATACCGCTAAATGGAAATGAACCCTATGACTCACGTGACTGATTTGTCTTTGTGATTCAGTTACTTCAACATTAAACTCTTTTCCCATGACTTTTCTGTGCTTCCCTTATGCTGTCCAGCCCCCATACACACACAGTTTCTTGAAGCCTGTACTTCTTTGGCTGTAGAATATGGGTAGAATATTTTTAAAGCTGCTTTGGATATCTTGTGCACTGCGGTTGTCAAAGCAAATTTTTAATTTAAACACAGTGATTACATATATATATGTGTTAAATGTATCCCCCTTTACTGTCACTTTCACAGAAGGCTTAGCTGTATTTTTTATTAGGAATGTGACATTGAATTTGTTCGAAAATGTTGTTGAAATTCACTTAAAAACATATTCTATGATGTTGATACCATCTTACAGTATATGATATGAAATGCCGTGAAAACATATACTATAACACCCTACCAACCGGCACTAGTAGAAACCGCATTTCACACAATGTAGCTTTAAGGGTGCAAAAAAAAATAAAAAATACTTTTGCGACATGTTTACTGAGGGACAGGTCAATACTAATGAGGTCAAGAGAAAGGGGGATGAAATCTCATGGTGGCCATCCAGTTCATAAGCAATATATTTCGATTAGAATCCAGTCTGTAGACAGAGAGAGAAACAGCGAAAGACAGGAATCCCGACAAAGAAAGAGCGGAAGAGAGGAGAGGAGTGAAAGAGAGACAGATATTACTGCAACGTAAACGGCTTCCAGATCTGTGGTAATCCAATCAGGCTGCTTCTCAACCGGCCGTCCGCGGATGCAGGCAATATTCTGTACCACGCACCCACGCACGCGCACGCACACACACACAGTGAATTTTACCGTACAGTATATATACCACGAACACGTGTTGTGCATGGTGTATGGTGTTATAACACAGTCGAGAATAGCGCTTATACTGTAGACACATACACGCGCACACAAACACACACACACACACACACACACACACACACACACACACACACACACACACACACACAAAAGATCATTAACAGACTCTTATGTATTATACACAAACTAGCAAACCCAGAATTAAACCATAAAGCCAGGGTTTTTTGTTTTTTTTATTGTTATTAACATATGCCAAACCCGTAAATATCCTTTGTCTATTACTTGTACAGTATATATTGTTAGAACCACTCTGTTATTACATTGATATTATATTATTATATAAATATTACCATTTATATTATTATATAATTTTACCAATATTACCAGAACAGTTTACATATACTGTATATCTGTATATATGTAAATATATATATATATATATATACTTTATATAAATAATTTTACCTTGACTGTTTATTTTTGTCTTTTGAGGTTTATTGCTTATATTGGCATTTTTATTGTATTATTATTTTGTTACTTATTTCCCTATTCATCTGTATTCATATTCATATGTATGTATGTATGTATGTATGTATGTATGTATGTATGTATGTATGTATGTATGTATGTATGTATGTATGTATGTACAGTATGTATGTATGTATGTATGTATCTATCTATCTATCTATCTATCTATCTATCTATCTATCTATCTATCTATCTATCTATCTATCTATCTATCTATCTATCTATCTGTCTGTCTATCTGTTTCACCTAGACTTAGATCTTCTTGTGGACTATATTGGTGAATCAAAGAAAAAAATGTTACACACCACCAGACACACACTGCGACCCAAAGGAGCAGAAAGACATGGAGAACACATAAACACACACACACACACACACACACACACACACACACACACACACACACACTGACACAGAACAACAGTAGCAGGCAAACAGAACGGCGCGTGTCGTAATTGACTGTGCCACGATGAAAGCTAATGGAAGGTTAATAATAGAAACAGGAATGTTCCAACTAGCCAAACACTCGTAATTAAAACAGGGGATCACTGTTGTCCTTATCAGTCCTGCAATAAGCCTCTCCTTCCTCCCTTCCTTCAAGCTATTACGCTTTATTCAAATAAGAACAGATGCAATCGAATTGAAGACACGCCGCTGCTCCGTTGTTTTAACGGCCGTGCGACTTGTGCCTGTCAGTGTTGATTTGTGTTATTAGTAAACAGGGATTAAAGAAAAGATTAAAGAGTTTTCATTCCAGCAGCAGTCCTGCTATTACGCCATACTTACATACTCAGGGGTTCAATGCAAGTAATGGGGGACAAATGCACTGTGCATCTGCATGTGGCAGATGACGGGGTGTGGTTAAGCCGTAAACTGCGGTAGGTAGCGCTGGCTTCTTCCCGCGCCGGTGCAGCTGTAACGATACCGAGTCAGCCTGATCAGCCCCATTGGTGGTGATTGATCCGACTCGGCTGGGAGAGGTTCCTTATGTGTTGTTTGTTTTGCAGTGACGGGAGGAGTGTGCATCGGATGAGCGCCTAGTCAACAAAGTTTAATGGTATTTACGTTTCCCATTGCCACCGAGCCTTTTTGTTGTTTGTTTAAAAGAAAAACCCGCCTGTGCGGATTCTTCCACAAGTGGCGTCTGAACAGAAACATTGAGGGAGGCACTCGCCATCCTCAACAGCATGCAGGCCGAACAGTCCCTGCAGATCTGTGAGATGGTGGCGGAGCTGGAGCTGGAATTAGGGAAATGTGGGCAAGCAGTGGATCCAGGGTGAGGGACGTCCGGCTGCCCCCCCACCCCACGCTTTTTCAGGCGCCTCACCATAACCCGATGGCCGGTCACCTCGGACTCAATAAAACACTGCAGTGGATAATGGCCCGCTTCTACTGGCCGGGCATTTGGGCAGATGTGTGTCCCAAGACCGCAGTGCTCTTGGGTATTGGTTTGTGTTGGTCCTAGTGGATTACACAACCCGGCACCCCAAGGCAGTGTCTTTGCGCAGTATTATTGCCAAAAATGTGGTTTCAGGTCATTTTTCCAGGTCCGTGTTCCAAAGGAAATCCTGCCCGACCAGGGCACTTCCCTTATGTCACGTATGCTAGAGGAACTTAACGAGCTGAACTATACACTGATGGAATGCAAGCTCAATTCAGACCGGCGTATACCACCGATTGCCTGGTGGAACGGTTCAATAAAACCCTGAACAACATGGTTCTTAAGTTTGTGCATGACGATAGCCGTAATTGGGATAAATGGTTGGACCCTCCGTTGTTTGCAGTGAGGGAGGTCCCTCAGGCTCCCACTGGATTTTTTCCCTTTGAATTCATCTTTGGCAGGACACCCCAAAGGGCTGCAAGCAAGGCAACACTGTGCTGGGGCAGTTATCACGGGAGAATTTGCTCCAGGCTCAGGAACATCAGGCCTTGGCTATATGACAGAGGGGCCCAACAATTTGCACCAGGAGACAAGGTGTGTTGCTCCCTACATCCAGCCATAAATGACTCGCGTGGCAAGGACCCTTTGTTGTCACATGATGAGTTTGGACGTTGATTATGAGGTAGAGCGGTCAGACAGGGGTGGGGCGACTCAGATTTACCACCTTAACCTCTTAAAGAAGTGGAGGGAGATGGCTGCCACGGTGATCAAGGTGGATGAGTGGGGACCAGAGGTTCCAAAAGCAATCTATCCCACTCAGGCTCTGTCCAGTAACCAGACCAGTAGGCCAGAGCACGCATGTGGCCACGTTACAGCTATGCTTCTCTGAATTATTCTCCCACCCCAAGGAAAAATTGACTTTCTCTACTCTGTACGGGTTGTACCAATTTGTGACACTTCTGTTCGGGTTGTTTGGCGCCCCAGCCACCTTTCAGTGTTTGGATCGGGTGCTGTGTCCGTATGTCACATACACTGCCCTCTATCTGGATGATGTAATCATGCACAGCAGCAGCTGGTGGTGGCACATGCAGAATATGGGGGCACAAGGACTGATCTGACCCCAGGTAGATAATACGGTCACGAACAATCCAAGACAAAAGAAGAGGTGAAGCAGTTCTTGGGGCTGGCACTACAGGATGTTTTTAACCGACTTTTCGCACCTGACCAGCCCTATGTATATTTAACTCGAAAGGGTGCGCAGCATCCAGTTCAGTGGATGGATGAAGTGCCTGCAGGCGTTTGTGACGGTTAAATTAGCTCTCTGTGGGAAGCCAGTGCCGTTTACACCTGACTTTTTTCTCCCTTTCTGCTTGCAGACTGACGTGTCAGACAGAGGGCTGGGGTCAATGTTGTCCCAGCAGGTGGAGGGGGGCCGACCGGCTGGTGCTCTGCCTCAGCTCTCCAAGTGGGTGAGGATGTACAGCTCCGTGGAGAAGGAGTGTCTGGCCATCAAGTGGGCCGTCGGCACCCCCGTTACTACCTCCTGGGGTACCCATTCACCCGCTGTTCAGACCAAGCCCCGCTGCAGTGGCTCCACCACATGAAGGATTCCAACACACAGATCACCCATTGGTACCTGGCTCTTCAGCCCTTTAAGTTCAAGGTGATTCATAGGTCGGGGGCGCAGATGGTGCTAGACGACTTCCTCTCCCACTTTGGGTGGAGGGGGAGGGGGTATGCGGCAGACGAGGGGGCGTGGTTAAGCAGTGGTCTCCAGGAGATAGCCCTGGCTTCTTCCCGTGCCGGTGCAGCTGTACCGAGTCAGCCTGATCTGCCTCTTTGGTGCTGATCAGTCCGACAGGGGACCATTTTGCACCGTTTGGCAGGGAGAGGTTCCATACAGTATGTGCTTTGTGTGTGTTTGTCTTGCAGTGACGGAGGAGTGTGGGGATCTGGTCTGTGTCCAGATCACTACCGACGACTAACCAGTCAACAAAGTTTCATCTTATTTATGTTCACGTTTGCCAGCGAGCCTTTTTATTGTTTGATTAATAAAAAGCCTTCCTGTGACAATTATGTGTCTCCCTCCCAAACCCATACCTGTGGGAGAAGTCTTCCACATGCACAATCTGCGTTCAGTGCAAAATCGCACTCCACGTTTCAAGCAAAGATGACATGATGGCAAAGTAGTATAACCTTACAAATTGGAGGAAATATTTCTTAAAATTAATTCAAAGTAACTTCCCTGCTGGTGTTATTTTTATTGCTAGTTTCATTTTCATTGCACAGTGTTGTTACTGGTGTTACACTCAAATGGGTGACCTGCCGAATTGTGTGAGTCTGTAGATGACTCCTCACTGCTCCTTTGTTCGCTTTTTGAGGAGTGCAACAACCAAAGGAGAAACCAAAATTGTTTAAAGGGATCATCTGCATTTCTCTCGTATGTGTCTTAATGCATTGTGTTTGATTATTAGTGAGGTTATTTTACAGCAATGGGTTTTTAACCAATTAGTTTATTTTAACCAGTTAATTTTATTGTTGCATGCTACCGTCTTCCCAGTGTTGCGAACACTCACGTTTTCCTGTGTAATATATACACAGAAAACAGAAGCCGCTTTCCCACTTTCACTGAAAGCTGTAAGTGTTCCGCAATGTTCCGTATTGGCGTCATGTGGGAAAAGTAGCTGGTCTCGATGTTTCGTAAAAGTCGTTCCGTAAATTTCCCCACTCTTGACCTAGAATAATTTCAGGAAAACGCTGGTACGGCTTTGAATGGAAGCAGTAACATTGCCATTAAGTAGGGGTGGAGCCAAACGCAAATAAAGCACAAATTCAGATTTTTTTTTTGGAATACTTATTTCCTACAAATATTTCAAAAGTTATTTGTTTTCGCGAAGAAAAAAAACATTCAGAAAAATGGCGAGTCCAATCCAAACCGCGGCTCTCAGCTGCAAAGATGAGAAACTGAAATACGTCGAGTCTCTGCAGAGACAGGTCTTTATATTCTTAAATTTTATTATATTTCTTCTTAAAAATGCAGACCCTAGATGCGGGGACATTGGCCAAAAAAAACAAGAAAAACAAACCGATTCACATTGTACGTCCGTTGCCGATAGATAGTCCAAATGATTGCATCTACACTGGACATACCGTACTAACCCCGACCAGGGCTTAATTTGTGGTGGATCCTGCTGAAACATGTTCCAGGATCTCCCAGATTGGGACCGGCACCTATTTGATTGGATCCGCACAAGCAATTTTTTAGAGCTGTACCCAACGCAGAATTTTGTCAGTCGAATCGGCTTCGCACCTGTCTCCCTCTCCGACGGTACAGACGAGGGTGAGCCAGCGACGGGGTGCCCGGAATCGGCGCAACAACAGTATGTTTTTATTTTACGTCTTATTATGGAACAAAACGTGTGTGTGGAACGAAACCGTGCGTAATGGGGACACTAGCCTGAAATGTAGAGTGTCTTTCTGTGGATTTGCCCCTATGACTCGCATTTAATTCCTGATCCTCCATCAGTAGTTCAATGCAAGTAATACAGGACAAGTTTAGGGGGACATTGTTCTACTTTTGTAGGACAATGAAAGGAGGAGGAGTCATACAAAACTAACAATGGACCGCTCTGCTCCTGTAGCGCTCCACAAGACAATAAAACGCTGTGGCCTCATTTCACACCTCACGTGGAACAACTAGCGTCTCCGCCTCTCGTCAAGTATTTCACAACAGCCCCCACGGCTCCCCCTGAAACACCATTCAGAGCGTTTGTCTGGTGAGAAGATTCTTGAAACTCTTTTTTTTTTTTTTCGTTTCACATAGATTAAGCAAGGTGGCCCTACGGAATCCCCTATTTTTATTTTATTTAACATCAACATCCAAGGGGGACAGGGGACAAACATTCCGCTGCGAAATCTGCTCCAAGGGAAACATATTAAATTAACGACAACGGGTGAGGCAAAGAAGGTTCAGCAAACAAGTAAAGAAGCACACGCAGGCACGCACGCTACCACGCACGCACGCACGCACGCTACCACGCACGCACGCTACCACGCACGCACGCACGCACGCTACCACGCACGCACGCACGCACGCTACCACGCACGCAGGCTACCACGCACGCACGCACGCTACCACGCACGCACGCTACCACGCACGCACGCACGCACGCACGCACGCACGCACGCACAGGTTCCCATAACCGTATGTGTAATGTCAGGAAAAAAGAGATGGCATCTGTCGCCCATTGGGCCAGTCTGTTGGAGTTGTAGTCAATTATAAACACATTAGTGTCTCCGCATCCACGGTCTCAAGCTTGTGTAAAAAAAATGTGTTGAATGAAATAAAATTAATAAATGCACATGGACTGTCACACTTGCACCAACACAAATGCACAGCATGCAACTCGCAACTTGCACAATTCCACGCTATTGTGAGAATTGTTATGAATTGTCGATACAGAGGTTTGTTGTATATGTTTATGTTTATGTTTATTATTAATATGTTTTGGTAACTTTTCATTTTTTTTTTATGTTGACCAGGTTTCTTGTGTATTGCCAATTCTTTATTTTTGTAATTACTTTTTGTGGCAGATGAGTTGGCATGGTTAAGCCACGTCTTCAAGTGACAGGGCTAGCCAAGACTGGGTCTGTCCAATCAGCCTCTTTAGATTTGATTGGTTGGACCCGGCTGGAAGAGCTTTCATATACAGTATCTATACACATATACAGTACATCTATATACAGTATACAGTATCTTTTCAGTGGGGATCGCGTGCTGCCGAACGCAGAAACGCCTGCGGACCAGAGTGCGACCGGAAGAAACTGATCAATCCTCAGACTCTGATCATTCCTTTTATTTCACAGCAACTCACAGCTCGCCCGCCTCCGCCAACCGGGAGCAAGCTGGAGGACAAGCCCAGATTTCGGCCCCAGGACCGATGTGGGCTTCGCCTCATCCCCAGCCCATCCCAGCCTCCCGGAGGAGAATGCCTAGGGGCCCCCTGCGTCCGGCCCCAGGACCTACACGGACTCGTGGGGTCCCCAGCATGCCCCGGTGCCCCAGAGGATGACCCACACGGGAATTGCCAGGATCCCAGCCCTGCCCAACGACCAAGTCTGGATTCCGAAGGAAATCCTGACCAACCAGGGCACTTCCTTTATGTCACGTACACGTACACACATACACACTTATGTCACGCTCAAGTCGGAACAGCGTTAACCATCCGAGACCAACAGTCTAGTGGAGCGCTTTAATAAAACGCTGAAAAACATCATTCGGAAGTTCTTTCACGAGAATAGCCTTAATTGATTGTGGTTGGACCCCCTGATGTTTGCAGTGCGGGAGGTTGCCCAGGCCTTCACAGGATTTTCAGTATTTTCATTTACCGGAGTTCCTTTTCGACACGGAGACCCTGCGGGCTGGACCCAATTAAAGAAAACTAGGAGGAAGGTCCTAGCACCAGTAAGAACAAAGTTCAGTATGTTATGGACCTCAGAGCAAAGTTACACACACTGGGACAGCATTCACGGCGGGTTGGGGAGGTTGATTATGAGGTTCGCGCCGTCAGACAGGGGCCAGGCAACGTAGATCTATCACCTCAACCTCCTGAAGCAGTGGAAGGAGGCAGCGTCTGAGTGTCTGGCCACCACAGTGATCGAGGGGGATGAGTTGGGGCCGGAGGTTCTAAAAACGACTGATTCCACACCTTTCCGGTTACCACCTCTCACCGGGCCAGAGCACAGATGTGGCACATTATAACACCACTTTTCTGATGTCTTCTCCCCCCTGCCGGGGCGCACGTCCCTCATACACCCCCATGTGGAGACGACCCCAGGTGTGAAAGTACGCTCCCGGCTGTATCACCTGCCCGAACATAAACACAAAGTTGTGCAGGCAGAATATTAGGCCATGCTGGACACGGGGGTGATAGAGGAGTCTACAAGTGACTGGTGTAGTCCTATTGTGCTGGTAGGTAAGCCAGATAGGGCGGCCCGCTTCTGTGTAGACTACCGAAAGGCACTGCTTGGTTATTTACAACACCGGATTCAAACAAGGGCGGCAGATTCCCTTTTTGTTGAGTCCAAGGAGAAATTTGCTTTCTCCACTCCGCAGGGTTGTAC
>NC_137201.1:11663841-11713841 GCF_960531495.2 Zeus faber | reverse complement strand
CAATCTTGACAGCAGAGAAACTGGATTATCTGGACTCAGACCAGCACCGAGACCAGACCAGAAGGAGCTGACTAGTCCTTCATTACCTTAGTCTCGGACTTCCTAGTCTAGAAATAATTCATCTTGAATTAAACGAAGTCTCAGACAGGCTTTTATAAATTCTCGATTAATTTGAGTAGTATTACTTTAGTCCTGATTTAGATTAAACCCCATCTGCAATTTCTTCTTGTTGTCTAAGAAGTCTGAATTAATATGAACCAATGTAAAATCATTCAGGAAGTAGAGTAGCATTATTTCTACAGATGTTGGTATGAAAAATGAACTCTCATCTCTGTACAACACAATACAATGAAATTATAATAACAACTTTTAAAGGTATAAACTCTCACACTGCCAGGCTGCCGACTTTTGGCCAGTGGGAAGAAACTGCGATAAGCACCAGTACTGCAATGTCCAGATTAAAGATACTGATTTTGTGCCATTTATTAGGAGTGTTGAAATTATGTATTAATAGTTAGTAATTAGAAATTGTCTTAATAGCTAAATACTCACAAATGTTGTGTTACTGATAGAATTGTTTTGAAAAATGACTGATGTTTGAATAATTTCTTTTCATTTTTTAAATGATATTGTATGTAAAACATAAGCGCAAGAGTTTATGCTTGAAAATCATTTATTGGCTTAAACTTAGTTCAAGGAGGGGAGACACCCAAACTCCTCCCCTGGCATGGGTTTTGAAAGAAGCTTCTGAAAGGGTCTTCAGGTGGGTCCTCACTCAATTTTAAGATCATTTCCTTTACATTTTATTTTAAGTTTTTAAATGAGAAGGTTTATAGCTGTTGCAGAATTGTGTTTTCTTATTTTCTTTATTTTATTTTGTATCACCAAACCTTGCAGTCTTTGCAACATTACATTATTAAATTTTTTTCTTGTCTTCAACCGACCCACAAAAAACTCAAGCCTGTCTGATTAAGTTAGTGTGGTCAGATTAATTCATTAGATACTCAAGAGAGCCACAAGAGAAGCACACTGAAGCCATCAGAATTGGTTCACCCAGATCAACTCAGTGATAGCGAAATCACAGCCCTCGGAGCACACTGCACTGGAGCCTACCCACACCGGCGAAACATTCTAGTCCACCTGGGAACTTTGGACTTTTTCTCCAGCACTGTACATACCGCCAACCGCTGACTTCCAGAAGACATGGCAGAATGTCACCGACGGAACAGACGAGCTGCAACAATTGCCTACAGACTCCATTCGGCCCACATAAGCTTTGGGAAGCCTGCTGAAACTTTCCACCACACCTTGACGATCCGTAAGGAGAAAGGCTTCCAATTCTGCTTCTTGATGAGGATTGATCTATCATCTATAATTAAATGAAGTATCCTTTATTATTTAAAAGTTAACTGCCCTTAGCATGTGCCTCATTTTATTAATTTGATGAAAGAGTCACATAACTTCTTGCCTCACTATTGTCTCTGAGTTACATGTGTTGTCACTGTTTTAAATCCTGAATTAATTTGCTTTTCTTTATCGTTTATTATTTTTATCATTTATTTTCTTTATAATTTATGTTACTATTATATTCATTTTCCATATGTTTTGCTATTATTTCACTTATTCATTTAGTTAGCTGACAAAATAGATTCAATTTATTGGAAAGAAGTTAATCTGTTTGTGTTCCTTAAGAGGTGTCAACAGTAGTAAATGTATCGGACCAAGGACTTCAATTCTTATGAGACTGATCAATTATAGTTAATGTGGTTTATTTACTGTTCACCCTGCTAGGAGTGGTTTCATAAACCATAAAACGCTGCATAAATGATTCCCTTTTACACAATTCCAATTTTAATTCTTAATGCAGCTATAATGTTTCACATCTATTGGACAGAAAA
This sequence comes from Zeus faber, assembly GCF_960531495.2. NCBI lineage: Eukaryota > Metazoa > Chordata > Actinopteri > Zeiformes > Zeidae > Zeus > Zeus faber. The sequence goes on along the minus strand of NC_137201.1, from coordinate 11,711,943 downwards.
TTTCCCAGGGAAAATTCATCCGATCAGCGGTGATGTCACCGTTTGCACTTTGGTCATCTTCCATTGTAACAATGTGAATCACAAACACTAAAAAGCAATAACACAAGCAGTACTCCAATTGTCCACGCAAAACAAAAACATTATTAAACTAAAATATATATATACAGCTGTTGAACTCCGTACAGTAACGCTGTCTTTTTCACGGTCTTTATGCAATGATATAGCCTTGTAGCTTGTTCACACATCCATTCTCCATTGTCTGGGATCTTTATTGAACACCGCCAGTCTTTTCGAGGGGTGGAGTCCCGTACGTCCGTGGAGGCACTTGGCTTTTCATTCATAAAAAACTCTGCAGTCTCAATTAATGCGTGAAATATGCGTCAGTTTCAACTTTCTGTATGTAGTTGCATATTCCTCAGTTGAAGCCTTGTAATAGCCACTGGGGTAGTGAGGAGGGATCATTTCAACGCGTAATCCAGGAAAAGAAAAAGATGAATGAGGGAAAAACACTTTCTGTCACAAAATCACGTTGTCACGGACAACAATGGAGCAACAGCAGCGTATTTCGATTGCGATCCTAGCTTTCATTGATATCATTTGGTGCTCCACCCAAATAAGAACAGTGAAAACATAAGTGTCAACATTATTTTCAACCCACAATGCACTGTATTTTGGTTTGATTCCTATATGAGGTCATATTACGGTCCTATTATTAACTCAGATTACGTTCACTAATGTCACGAAAGAACCGGACCGTGGTTCCCTTGGAACCGGACCGAGTTGCGTCATTTTAGGAGGACCATGGTTCAGTTGTTTGGTCCACACTACAGTTTGCATGCATGTTCTCACCTCTCCAAACTGCACCAAAAGGGTAAACGCACCATGGTTTGATTCAAATGGACCAAACAGGATATGTGTGAAAGCGTTGGAAGAGTATTAGCGACACAGCAGTTTGTTATTTTGCCCACAAATAGAACACAAGATTAATACTGCTGCAGGCATTGCAGAAATTAAGACTTCACATTCAGCATTAGTATGATACCTGAGCCCTCAGAGGTTCGCTGGAGTTTCAGGGCCGAGTCTGGGAGCTCCAGGCTGCACAGCCAAGATGATTTTCGCGGGGCATCACGACCTGCGACGCCACCCGCGAACCTCTTAAAGCCTCACTGCAGCAGCACAGAAAGAATCCCTCATCCTCCTATTAGGTGTCACATGCCGCAGAAGAGCACTAGTGGATAAACTATGTGTGTATGCTTGTACATATTAGGTGAATGGGGGTCTGTATGTGTGTGCGAGAAGTAATATAGCAGTGTCATAGAGGCCGGCACTGTAACCTTTATACCGCTCTTTATTCTGTCACTTCCTATAAAGACACGCCTCCATCATTTGCAGATGGAGGGGGAGGTGGAAAAGTAGGAGGAGAGGAAGACAGGATGGGCAGGATGTGCAGCATAGCAGAACGGGGCAGAAAAGAAGGGATAGAGTGTTAGAGGGGTGGAGGGCGAAGAGATAGGGGGGTGATAAATGAAGAAAAAGGAGGGGGTCTGGCAGGCAACACTACAGAGGACAGAGAGAAAATAAAGAAAATAGGGAGACGGGCGGAGAGGATGCACATCATGGAGACGAGGAATAATTGAGATGCTGAAGGGAGGACATTTGGGGGTTAAGTAGAGATGGCAGAGAGAGAGAGAGTTAATAGGGTGGAGAAAGAGAAAGGTGGAGGATTTCGGGTGGAGTTGTCCTGACCTTGTCCTCCCTGACCTTGGCTTGGTGAAGCAGGGCACGGTGGTGTTGTTGTGTACAGTGAAAGAAATCATTGCCTTGGAGTCCTTGGAACAATTTAAAAAAGAAATGCTTCAATTTATCAAACCCATATATATTTTATTTTTCAATTTAAAATGTGCATTTAAATGATTCAATTTCAAGTTGAGAACATCTAAGAAATATGGATTTGACAAGTGTAATTTAAATTGTTTTTTAATTGATCCAATGACTTCAGTGTAAGGTGGGGAATCTTTTTGTCTTACTTTCTGCAGTGTCAGACCATGGACTGCATGGATGTTTTCGTTGGTGCATGTGTGTTAAAAGACAAGACACGTACAAGCAAACAAAGCCATCTTATACAGTATGTAAATTGTGCTGTCAATATGGTATATACCGTCATCCATATGTGTGTTGGCCAAAACACTGTGGAGAAAAGAAAAGGAGCAGGGTCGCTCAGTCGCTGTGAATGCCTAAATAATATGGCAACGGCATCGCTAACCAGGGCATCCCCCCGCTAGACCTTTTCAAGGGCCCAGCTATTTCTGTCGGCAGGCCTGCCCGTGAAACTTGTGGTTTCAACAACGGTGTCATGTGTAATCAATCTCAATTTCCTTTAGAGATGAAGCTAAATGGATTTAGGTTGACCTTTAGCCCATCTGATTGTACACTCGCTACTGTACAATGACAAATGGGTATTATAATTATACAGGAAATGCCTGCAATTGTGCCTTCATTTGAACTGCACTGGCCTGTTAAAAAGACAGTTTGAGCGAGAATAAAGAAGAGCAAAAGCTATTGAATACCTGGTTTGGTTTGACTTGGTTTATAAAGTACTATGAAAAGTCTGCAAAACTTAACTCAATAAAAGGTAGTTAAGTCAATAAGAGGTAGTTGAGATAGATGACAGAAAATCCCCAAGACCATTCGTGGGTCAAGACTCTCAAGACAGGGCTCTCTACGCTCTTTTAGATGCTTTATGCAAACAGATTGCCCAATGAAGAAGTAGAAACTAGCAAATGTTTATTTTGAAGCCTCCCCATGCTGGTCCCGATGGTCTCGGTGGAAGTTCGGGATGAGGGATGGGTCCAGGACGGCACGTGAGGGTACACACAACCTCTCCTCAGGTCTGTGTCCCTCCCAATCTAACAGATACTGGAGACCCTTTCCTCTGCGCCGAGCCCCTAGTGTGGCTCTGGAGGATGGCTGAAGCGGACTCTCCTTAAGCGGCTTGAGCCGAAAGACTTGGAAGGTGGGATGTATGCTGAGAAACCGGAGAAGACGCAGGCGAACAGCTGCTGGGTTGATGATCTCGGCTACGGAGGATGGCCCTACAAAGCGTGGGGCCAGCCTTCTGGACTCAACCCGCATAGAGAGCCAGATGTTGTGTCCCAGCCCAGAGCAAAGCAGAGACCCAGGAACCAGGACAGGCTGAAGCAGTTATACAGTATATCCCACTTAGTTCCACAACGCCACATGGTGATCAATGGATGGATATCGGATAATCATATTCCGTATGAAATGCAAATAGCTCTGATCATAAACAGGGATTGGCTGCCGGTGGCTGCAGCAATGTGTCCATTTGTTCAGAGGTGCAATTATGAGCTTGTGGTTTGTTTTCCAATGGGTCGTCTATATCAATTGGGTGCTGTTAGCTGGACAATAAATATATTTTTTCTTGGGCTGGGTTGTGTGTGGTCTCACTAATCCAGTCAGAACACAAATGCACTGTGTCTATTGATTTGTTTACCAGGAAAAAATTGCCTTGCACACAGGGATAGAGAGGATATGTACATGTGGCTACTGGTTCTGGAAGTAGTCTCATGCAGATTTCCCTGTTTGTAATTTTATTTTAAGCAATAAGAGCACTTAATAGGTCAAAGAATATAGTGTGCCTTGCGGGGGCAAATGTTTATGAATGGAGTTAGATTTAACTGAGGTTCGGGAGAGACCACACCCTAACCACACTGCTACCAATCGAAATTTAGTATATACACTGTATATACCCGTCAGATCCACATGATATCCCATTGTCCCCCATGCCTGCTCCCTCTATGTCCAATTTTTCTAACCTCTTCATCACCCTCATTTGATATTGTATTCAGAACAAATGTAGCTTAAATTAATTCTCAATTATTAGCTTTGGCTTAGAAAAAGCAGACAAATTACATACATTATGTCAATGTATGTAACAATATAATGGCATCAGTTACACTCTTCAGCTCCACCTTTTAATCCCTGTACCCGCAGGCTACACCTACCATGCCCCTTGCACATCAGTTCAGTTCCTCCCGTTCCTCCTGGAACATTGGGTGACGAGTCCCCACCATTCTACCAGAATGGCGCCTTCTCATCGTTTCCACAACATGCTTTTTTTTTTTTTTAACGGGGTGAGGTTGTTAACCCCACGCCCAACCCTAACCCCTAACCCGGAGGACCACACAGAAAGACTCCTATTTGGGAGATAACGGAGCCGGTGCCAACAGCACCCCAGGTGCAGGAATCGAACCAAGGACCTTCTTGCTCTGAGGCAGCAGTGCAATGCACTGCGCCACCGTGCACCACCGTGCCCCTCCCTTGCACATACATCCCCACATATACACATTTCTCTTCCCTTTCCTTCAGCCAAGCCCCTTCTATGGCTACTGCAGCCAACCCTATCATGGGGCCCGGGGTGGCCAATCGGCTTCCCCCTAAGCCTGCCAACCATGGCAGGGTTACAGCCCCCCCCTCCCCCATATATTCCTGCTCCATCCTGTTCCCCCACAATACTTCCGCTCCCAACCCAGACCCTCGACTCGCACCCCCATGTATTTTCTCTATGGCTAATCCTTTCCCCAGCAGAGATCTCACCGGCTATACTTACACATCCTCCTCCACCCCTACCCATCACTTCCTTTATATAGACCTTGCCAAACTCATTCAGCCCTCATTGGCTACCATTCCCACCCCAGGACTATGACAACATTTCAGGGACCATTCTTCTAAGCCATCCAACACTGGCCAGATCCCGCAAACTGTTACAGAATTCACTTACGCCTTCTCCTTCTACAAGGACACTTTCTGTTCGGTGTACTCACAACGTCATTCTTGGTGCTGCTCTTCGGCAGCACAGGTTTCTATACCTACAACATTTATTTAGCTTCAGAAGCAGTCGGCCGCCTACAGCAGTTCAAAGAAGGCACCTACAGGGGAGCCTCGGATCATGAGATTTATTGCAGAGTCTTTGCAGCTAGGACATCTCTCTCATGCAATCTTTGCAGTGCTCCAACATGAGGGGTATGAAGTGGACTGGTGAGTGTACGGGACTTGACGCAATTGATTCTGGTCGGTCGATATTATATTGTAGCACCCCCAAGCAGCAGAGGAGGCCCGAAGCACCCCCTGAGACCTGTAGCCGTACAGACACCCCACGGCCGCAGGAAAGCCCTGAGCATCCCGCCCTGTTGCCACAGAAGACTCCCCAGTCCCCAGAGAAGCCGGAAGGTCCCCGGGGCGAGGCCCGCCCCACCACAACCAACCGTGAGCCCCTATCACCCATCCACGTAGCAGAGTGTGCTCAGCGTACCTAGATGTCAGCCACCCCGCCGCTGCCAGCAGACTGCCAGATATGTGGGCCCTTTACCACCCCCGGCACCGGGGACACCCGCTGCAGAGAAGCCACGCAGTCGGAGCAAAGGCCGACAGCGCCCCCAGCACCCCAACCCACACCCACAACAGCAAGCGGCCTCCTAGGGCCCCGGAAGGCACTCTCAGCTCTCCGTAGCCCTACCAGGTCGCAGCATGCCAGAAACCACCAGGCACAAGACGCCAGGACTCAAAACCAGCCAAATAGGGACCCAACCAGCCACCCCACAGCCAACCTCAACCCCACGATAACCCACCAGCACCCCGGAAAACCCCAGTGCTCAATGTGTGCTGTTTGCAATTGCAGTTAAAATTGCGAAGTGTGGGGGTGCGAGTCCTTCAAGCATCTCGAACCCGAATCATTTGCACCCCTCCTGCCCCGCAGACCATTTTTCAGAGTAAGATTTGTATGCGAGTGTATGTGTATAGGCAACGCGCAACAAGATCAACGATTTCCTTCTAATGCTCACCGCTCATCGCCGACCTACTACACTGTGGTTACTACCCTTGGTTCAGACCTTGGAATCTATGTTTCTCTTTGCTTTCTTCAGTTTCTCCAACACTCTGAGTTGACCTCATCCTCTTACGATCCTCGTCGTCACCCCAGCCTTTCCCACATCGCCATCCACACTCACGACGCTTTCATTTTCAACCTTAGGCATAGCAAACAACCAGACAGGCCTCACCACTTCCATATTCTTGTTCCATCTCGACTAATACCTCAACCTTTTTCTCCCCCTCTCAAATTCATTCATTACAGACGTTCCCTCACCAATCCGCTCTTCACAATAAAAGGGAAGCATTGCCACTCGTTTCTGGTTCCAGAGTTTGTTTTCCAATGATGGCGACGATTGCATTAAAATTAATTCAATGTGGTGCAAAATATATTATAAATAATAATAATAATAATAGCAATAAATACATTTTCTCCCATATCCTGTTGATGATATTAAGTGCTCAGATAATGAGTGATGTAGGTTTTGCATAGCATCCAGGTGGGAGTAGCTGGAGGTATGTGTGGTCTCATTCCTTCCTCCATCCGTCCGTCCCTCCTAGACCTTTAACTCCTGTAGTTGTGTCCGAGGGCTGCTAATTACTTGGCTTGCTCGAGTCGTGATCCTGCAGCGTTCTGTTGAGCTTTTGACAGCGAGGTGGTCTGAAACGAGACGTGATATTGAAACTAATTCAAATAAGACCCGATGGGGTTAGAGGCCGTTGGAATTTTTAGGATGTTGCTATCGTCTCGGTGGCCAGGTAGTTGTTCCCTCAACTTGATGATCTCTCCAGGAGAAAGATGAGGACGTTCTGAGTTTGTCCTCCTTCGGCAGCACAAGTTTGCTTCTGCAATGTGTCCTACTGTAACCAAATGATTTATAGTTAACTTAAATCATTGTAGGACAAAAAAATACTTCTCGTTAACACCATCAATGGGAAAACAGGAAGTAGAGTTTAACTTTTGGAAGACATAGCGCCCGTTTTAAACATGCCCACATCTCGGCTCTGGATGTAAAGAAGGTAGGCGCTGTTCTGCTCTTCCCTCTCTCCTCATGAGCAGTAATATTGGCTTGCTGCAATGCAGGTGGGATCAGACTCTTAAGTTGGGTGCGGGAGGTATGCAAGCACACAGGCATAAGGACAAATGCACACGCACACACACATACGGAGGCATAGAACTATAGCTACCTTTCAATGTCGGCCCACAGGCAGCCCCCAAGTGTGCCAAGACAGCTGTGTGTGTGTGTGTGTGTGTGTGTGTGTGTGTGTGTGTGTGTGTGTGTGTGTGTGTGTGTGTGTGTGTGTGTGTGTGTGTGTGTGTGTGTGTGTGTGTGTGTGTGTTGTAAGTCAGCCAAGTCAGATGAATGCATCAGGTGCAGAGCTCAGTGCTTATCATAGAGAGGCATTTTTATTAATATTCAATACTACTCCATGAATTATGTGTTGAAATTTATCATTTAGCTTTGGATCTTCATTTCGGAAATGTTTGTTTATATTCCCTGATTTGAAACTTTTTTTTTATTCAAATGTAAAACTGTTTCAAGATTACGGTCATGTAATACAAATTCAAAGCTAGACAAAAGTCAATATTTTTAAAGGGGAGCCTTTTGTGGTTTTCATTATTTTCTGTCTTATATATAATATTACATTGTTAGATGTTAAAATAGGACATTGTCAAAGGGTCAAAAAATTTGGTAAACTAATGGCAAAGCAATCCCTGTGAGAAAAATGCTCAGGCCTCAGACTGTTTTCACTAGGTTTCCAAAGTTTTTTTTTCTACTTTCGGCACGAGCTGAGGAGTTTAAATTAGTTTGGGGTTTTTTTAACTGTGAATCCTGCACAGCTACTCTACTGGAGTCCCAGAATAAAAAGATAGGCGCTGGAAATTAGCGTAATAGGTCGCCGTTAAATAAACATTCCAAAAGTTTTCAGTTTGTGGCGTCCCTGCCCTTAGGAAAAGAAGCAATTCAATCAAAGGTGAGAATTTTGAACTTTCCAGCGAAGGTTTATTTTTGGTACTTTTAAAGCTAGGCACCAGACATGTTTTACATTTAAAGGTGCAATAAGTCAGTCATTACAATTTCAGACATTGGGAACCAACATTTTAGGAATGCCTGGCTTTGAAAACCTTTAATATGATTTTTCTTTTCTGTATACCTATGTGATAGTAATGACACAAATTTTGTACATTTATGCAAAAATGGTGACACAATTGTATCAATAAATAAAATATAAATACAATTATAGAATAACAATACTTTATTATTACAACAATTCTTCTTATTATATATATATTTTTTATAAATATTATTATTATTATTATTATTATTATTATTTTGATTTAGGTTCAGGTCAGACATGAAAAAGGTAATCATGATCTGTCGCAATGTAGCTTGAATGTTATTCTCCCTTGTAAGTCGCTTTGGATAAAAGCGTCTGCCAAATGACTAAATGTAAAATGTATTGATCAAATTGCTGAAAATAAATGAATAAATAAAGACGTTCTTAAAGACATTCATTGGTGACTCGATCACCAGGTTGTCTTGTGTGGTGCTAACAGTAACATCATTGAAATTTACTAATTTCTTACTAAAGGAACATAGTAATGAAAGGTTTCATAGTTTTCTGGTGAACTGTTGGAGTTGGAGCTCCGTCTGTGAGCAGTGAGCGATGTGGCTGATTAAAATGAATCACAATGCACCCTTGGAGAGAGGGGTGGGAAATTCAAAACTCAGGCGTGTAAAGGTTAAGGAAATCAATTTTCCCAAGTTAATTCACAAAGAAATTCAGGGGTGACCCACATATACTGTACATACACACATATATAGGCATTTACGGGTGGGCACAGACACACACACACACACACACACACACACACACACACACACACACACACACACACACACACACACACACACACACACACACACACACACACACCTACTCAGAGAATCTAAATTCATTAGAATAAAAAAAATATGCCACTGTGTGTGTGTGTGTGTGTGTGTGTGTGTGTGTGTGGTTGTGTGTGTGTGTGTGTGTGTGTGTGTGTGTGTGTGTGTGTGTGTGTGTGTGTGTGTTGTGTGTGTGGAGAACCCAGGGGGTGTTTCGGTACAGCCGATACAGGACAGGGCATTAATTGAACTTCAAACTGAATGGGGGAATGAAAAGAAGAAGGAGGAGGAATACGAGGAAGAGAAAAAAGATAGCAAGAAAAACAACTATATACAGTAACCCCCCACGAAACAGAGACAGACAAAGCACACAAACTAAATGGCAGCGGAAAGAAAGAAATAGAGATTAAAATAGAGAATGTGCATCTCAGCAGAGTGGGAGAGAGAGGATCACACTGAAGGGAATAAAAGAGAGAGAGAGAGAGAGAGAGAGAGAGAGAGAGAGAGAGGAAGCGAGAGAGAGAAAGAGAGAGAGAGAGTAATACTCATTAAAAACGATTATAAAAGCAGCAACGCCGTGGAACTGCAACCAGGAAAAGCCATATCCTGTGCATGTGTGTGTGTGTGTGTGTGTGTGTGTGTGTGTGTGTGTGTGTGTGTGTCTCACTATGTTCCAACAAACAGATATCCAGCAACAGCACGGGCTACACACAATGCAAATCGATTTCTCTAATTTTCAATGAATTAGGCTGCAATTACATCGATAGGGTTATCCATCCCACCGATAAGCAAACACCCGCCCGTGCCCCATCCTGCGTTGAACTCCTATTTGCCATGAACACAAAGAAAAAAAATGAGTTCACAATGTTTAGCTTTGCACTTAATGTTTGTGGGAAATACAAACTGTATCTGGCTTTGAATTATATTGTGACGATTGTTGGATAATTAAGTTATATAAACTATTATTTCCATATCACTGTAAAAAAAATATCATTGAAAAATGAAGAGGTAAAAAGTGCAAATGCCTGCCCATTCAATGATACGTAATAACGCATATAATAACATTTGGAATCTAAAACAATTTGAAAACAAAAATATACAAAGATAAAACATCCTAAACTGTAGCTGTGCCTTGCACAAGAGGATGAAGTGTCAGGGCTGAAGCACGTTTTCCATGTTCAATCCCACGAGTGTTTTTGTCATTTGCAACATTATGTCCTGAAACAGCTCTTAAAGAAACCCGTCGGTTTGGCCTCCAGTGATGTCACACCGCACTTTTCGTTCAACGCCACGGCCAAACCCTCCGAGTCGGTGGAAGTCCACTTGGACGATTTTAAAAGGATTCACAAAGAGGAAGGTCCTTTGTAACGGTTGCCTTGAGCTGATTATTGAGCCGTCTGTTGAAAGAGAAATCCATAATGTGACTACCGTCGCTTGTAACACGCAGAGCAACAGCGCTTTTCTGAAAAGGCACCGAGGGCACAAAATCCTTCCGCTCTCACTCGATCCCTCCGAGCAGCGGCAGCCTCGGGGTGAGTAGGCGTCCGACACGTGACTGCTGGACCACAGATTAACGTATTAGCCGAGGGAAATCATAGAAGTAGACGACAACCGCGATCGACAAATTGAAAACGAGTGCCCGTCGTGCTTTTTTTGAAGGCTAACAGTTAATCAGCGAAGTCTTTCGACAAATGAGCAAGGGCAAGACCAGAGCTAAACCCGAATGCAGATTACCGCCGGTTGCATGGTAGTGCTGGGTCGATCTAAAACTGACCTTCCACCTCTGGCCAATTAGGTTTGTCGATGTAGAAATAAGGCCCGCCCCCTCCCTCGTGGGCAGGTTGCGCTGGTAAACACACCGACAGTGGAGACAGCGGCAGCGTCCAAAGTGAGCAACTCGGAGAAGGACAAAGAAGATGCCCTGTCTCATGATATGTGATGATATCTGGTATCTTAGCTGTGGTTGACAAACAGGGACACATGCATCGTTAGTTTGGCCTTTTTTTTTAATGATTTAAGTTCCGGCCCAAAGCAGACATGCAACACCGCAACCTTTATTGTTTATTTTGATTTATTTTACTTGCCATATTTATTTTGTTTTGGATTTTATCTAAATGTGATTTAAGTGAAATGCTAATTAAAGCAGCTGCACTTGTTACTCCTTGTTCACTTCTTACTTACATTACGACTGCTGTGTTCATTATAGAAATACTGTTTAGCATTTTATCTTCAGATGTTTTTCCCTTATTTTTATTTGAGATTTTTTTTGTAAAAAAAAATGAGGATGCTAAATGCTGCTTAGTTTACAATACAGATTTTTATTGTATATTATTTATTGTATATTATATATATATTATATATTATATATATGTCTATAATTTCATTCCACCAATCAATTTGTTTTTAAAAAGCACCATTGTATGCTGTCTTTATTTAAAAAAAAATATTGAGCATTTAACAGAAATTGTGATACATATATATGAACAAAAACCTGACGGAAACTTAGCTTGAGGAATAGTTGACAGAAATGACACAGAATGTGTTTGCAGACGACAGAAATAAAAGATTCAGGGTTTTTTGACGCTCTGTGTTGTGTCATATCCATATCTTACAAGCACGATGTGTGAGTCGCTACCTGCACCTGTGGCGGGTTGGCCAAGCGCCACAGAGAAAGACGGGGTTTATCTTTGAGGATTAACACAGAAAAGCAGCAGAATGAGCAGAGCCTACGCGCACACATACACACACCTCCACAAAGACACCTGGCCGCCGCTGTGTTGGTGTCGGACAAAAGAGGATGTCTCAGAACAGATGTGAACACATTAGCACAACACAAAAACAATCAGGTAAGAAGTCCACAAGGTTTATTTCAAAAAAAAGGCAGGGGTCAAAAACAGGAGATCAGTCAGAGAATGCAAATGTTACCGGCAGGGAATCAGGCAGAGAATCAGAGTCCAGGAAATCAGGCAGAGGATCAGAGTCCAGGGAATGAGGCAGAGAATCAGTGTCCAGGGAACAGGCAGAGGTTCAGACGGACGGTACCGGAAACAGGTAGTAGTGCAGGAAAACTCAGTGTAATGCAAGAGGCAATCTGGCAGAGAACGGGAAGTGGACTGTTATTTAAACTGAGGGAATAACCAGGGAATGAGGTGCAGGTGGTGGAAAGCAGGTGAAAGGGAAGGGAGCGACAGCAAAAGGGGAAAGGGTCTGAAAATGACCTGGAGATCAAAATAAAACCTGAGAACAAAAATAAATAGTGGGAGATGAGGGAGGATTCATGCCGCTATTTTTCGGACCGTGAAAATCGGTGTGCTTATCGACATGAAGGCAAACTGCCGACAGCAGCAGATTTCTGCTTTTTTTTCAATTTGTTGTATTTTTGATGTGGCGAGAGAATAACAGTATGGCAATATGTTGGCGAATAAGACACAAAAATCCCAGGCATATACACTCCTGCCCCTCCTCCGTCCATCTCTTGTCCGTCCTCTCTCTCTTTCTCTCACTCTCTCCATCCTTCCATCTCTCTCCCACTTCCTTGCTCATCTCTCTGTTGAAAGGTTAGTAAATGTCAGATGGGAGTTGTCATCATCTTCAATGGCATCATCTTTCTTCATTGTAATAGTGTTCCTTTGTGTGTGCGCATGTGTGCACGTGTCTGCGTGTGTGTGCGTGTGTGTGCGTGTGTGTGTGTGTGTGTGTGTGTGTGTGTATGTGTTTGAAGGTTGAAGGAAATACAATTGAACAGAATGAGATAGAATAGGACACTGAAACTGGGAAATTACTGCTTGCAACAAAGGGCGAACACACACTGCTGAGCACAAATACATTGTCATGGGTGTGTGTGTGTGTGTGCGTGTGTGTGTGTGTGTGTGTGTGTGTGTGTGTGTGTGTGTTCAGTCTATCGTTTTACTTTTTCCCCATTATTATGTGGAAAAATGTGAAACCGTCAAACGGACATCTGTAGATCACTTGTGTATCCGTGGCAATCTTTAGCTCATCTAATATTAACACACACACACACACACACACACACACACACACACACACATGCACACCTATAGCGTCTGCAGATGCTAAACACACACTCTATACAACAAGCTTGCGGCAGAAGCCCCCGCACATGGCCACATTTTATCCTTCCACGTCTCAGTCCTGCGTCTTTACAGCGGTCTGTATTTGCCTCTCTCTATATTTCAGCGTTAATAGACGGAGCTGGGCTTTATGGTGTGGCAAATCCCCCACACTCAGACACTTTTACAGCCCCTAAAGAGCCCCTTGACAAACGGCTGGGCTGTAAACCTAATATTCTAATGCCCCCGTGTTATTGTAATAGCGCCAGCTTGCGTGTGTGCGTGCCCGCTTAGATCGCCGTCATTGTGTCCCAATCTCTGGCAATTACAGCATCACTCAGCCCCCCCAACACAAATTTATGCCCATACATACGCATGCCGACACATATTTTCACTAATATGGCACGTGGAAACACACACACGCGCGGCTCATTCTCTTATAAACACTCTAACTTAAGATCTGGAGAGTTTGATGACGACATGCACAGATTAAAGTCTTGCACACACACCTCTAACACATACGTGCTGATAGGGTGTGTGGAATCTGTTGTGTAATGTGTTCCAACAGAGCATATCACTGCAAACGGAGCACGTTTATATGCAATACTTAAGTATTTACAAAAACTCACATCCTCTGGGATACGTGTCTTTGCCATTCATTTTATATTCTGAACGCTTATCTCTGTCCACAAATGTGTGCTTCGAACAGCAGAAATGACCATTATGGGATGCGGCGTATCAACCGCGGGTGGTCTCAGGGAGTGATTGTAATCATACTTAACCCCTAACCCTTGTGATCATACTTAGTCCACAAGCGTAACGTGCAGGACTAGCCCGGGGAGCGTCTATACCGCGACGAGAAGGGTGGAGTCGGTCAGAGAACGGAGTTCGCAGAGAGCTGGATACAACCGTCCTCGAAGGGATGGGGAGCTTTGGGGTAAACTAGGAGAATAATTCAGGGCTATACATGCACACTTAAGTTACGGTTTTATTCCAAATAAGGCAATATTTCTCATATTGCGTTCATGACGTGAACACTGTCTTGAGATATCTGATATTCCGATTGACAGATCTAGAACATTTCGTCATATTGCTCCTGACTGTGGAATGTATACGCCCTTATTCCATTGCTTCTGGCGAATCGCCCCACGAGCATTTGATCCAGAAACAGTTGAACCGGAACGCGTTTACACGATACGCTGATGATGTAATGCTGTTCATGCTCACCCAAAAGAAAATCCCTGGATGGGCCCGACAGACTAAACTTCCATTGAATACTTTGACTGATAAATGAGCCAAGTAATCTGAGTTGGTCAAAGGAACCAAAATAATGCATAGAAGAACTTCATTATTCTCTTGAATTCCAAGTCCAGATATTGGAGCAAATTGATCAAACATCAGTGATCGACTGGTTACCGTGGTATCGCCACAGAAAAACGTTAATTTGCATAAAATCACATCAGTTCTTTAGAAAAGTTTTACCGCTTGCCTTTAGGGACGCTAAAAGGTTACTGTTTGAGTCTCTCGTCTTCTTTTGAGGGTTGCCGAATCTTGATGAGGCTGCTATCAGCGTGGGTTCTCGGACGCCGGGCCTTGATAAATCATGACTGAAGGGAATCCAACGCTCTATCAATAAGGACCCCGGGGCCCACCCAAGACAACCCCCACGCACAGACACACACCTTTTTTTTCTCTTACTTGTCCATAATCCTCTAATGGTTCACCGCTGTTATTTCCCCCGAGGGCCGGAGAGGTGCTGCGCTGCCGCGGGAATGCATTAAATTCAAGTGTTGTTGACGCATGCTCAACGGAAAGCAATAACTTGCGCCGGGTCTTTTTTTCTTTTCTTTTTTTTTTGCTCCCTTTCCCCCTTTCCTTTCATTTTCTGAGGGCTGAACAGAATTGCCTTTCAGTGCTACAGTGATTATGTTTCGTTTAACATGGGAATTATGAGAATTACACACATAACTGTGGTGCAGCACGCCTCGACAAGATTAAAAACAGGTGCACTGGGATGTGGAGATAGAAAGGGAGGGGGAGAGAGAGAGAGAGAGAGAGAGAGAGACAGGTGGAGGAGACTGGTGATGGAGAGACTGGTAATTTTACAGCTTTAATATCTAGCTTTTCGATTTATGAGTTACGGGTGTGACGATTAGGATCCTGTGTTGTTTGTGCAAGACATTATCTCTCCGCGGTTCTGAATAGAACCATTTAAAACGGCTTTGACAAAAACACTTTGGAAGCAAAGGGCAAACCGCTCAAATTCCTTTTTCCCTTGACACTTTGTCTCAGTTTTGCTGTTAGTAGTTCACATTTGCCCTTATTTTTAATTAAGTAATATTGTATGATAAGAGAAGTGGGAAATTCAATGCACTTAATTGTTACCTAGTTGTTTGAAAAGCCGACCTTGCAAATCGCTGATACTCAAAGACTGCATTTTGCCAACGGGTTTCCCAGGTATCGCAGGTAAGCTGCTCAAGGATGCAGGTCAAAGCCTTGTCCCACACTCGCCTTCCCGAATAAAAACGGATTAACGAATACGCCATCGGTGGAAATCTGATTTGGAGTCACTTAATTATCACAAACAGTAATAAGAGCGTCCCCCACCCCCATCAGCCCCCAAACAGACAGTTCATTAAAGACCGGCCAAACGCTTTGTTCCCGTCGGCAACTCCCCCGGATCGATGCGTAATGCGCTTTTCGTTTATGGACGGGGAGAAGAGGAGATGGGGAGGAAGAGGAGGACAAACTAATTGAGCCGATGCCATTATAGCACTGATAGCCCCAGTGTCTGCTGCAGCATGTCAGCCCTAGTAGACCTGAGAGTGAGAGAGAGAGAGAGAGAGAGAGAGAGAGAGAGAGACAGAGACAGAGACAGAGACAGAGACAGAGACAGAGAGGTAGCAATTATTTCCAAAAGCCAAAAACGGTCGTAGGGACAGAGACAGCTTTAGCAAATTGTCTCCGTCTGTGGCGAGCGGCGTTGGACAAACCCTTCCATCTGCTCCGTCAACACACCACTTCTCTTCACTTTCCTTCCCCCTTACTACAATCTAATGGCAGGTATAATTGAATTTCGTTGTTGTCCTACTGACATACACACAAATGCATGGCGTACAAACACACACACACGCGCGCGCCCGTGCACATGCGGACCTCTTCACTGCAAAGCTTGCGAATAAACAGCACTAATATGGTCCCTCACACACGATCTATAAGCTATCTCAACCCAATCAGCAATGTCACAACGGTTTTCCCTTTTAATTGCTGCTCTCTCCTCCTTCTCTCGCCTCAATCCTTTCTTCTTCCTCAGGCGGCCTCCCTCGTTCCCGTGCCGTCCCCGCTCCCCATATTGTATTTGAAGAATTAGCCGCGCCGTGGCGGGGCCCTAATTGGCTGTCACCGTGAGCCGGAGAATGTGAAGCCGCTTCCTCCACATAATCATGTGCACGCTAGGTGCCAGGCTGCTGGGCCTGTCTCTATCGAGCTTGTTTAAGGAGTAATTTACTGTAAAATTGCCTATGATAGTCAGTCAGAGAGAGAAAGAGAGGGACAGAGGGAGGGAAAGAAGCCAGCTCAGCGCAAAAATAAATAAATATAATATAAAAAAAACGCAGTCGAGACACAATCATTTCCGCTGTGGGCTCCTTTTTTTTTTTTTTTTTTTTTTTTGCTATAGATATTGTGGCAAAAAGGACAACAGCAGCGTCAACAGAAATCCTTTTTTTTTTTAATCCTCATCAATCTAGTAAAAATGCCACAGGGGTTAATGGGGGGATTACAAATGAATCGGAATTAGCACACAAACAAATCGCGCGAGATGGATTACAAGAAGTCCGGGTGGAGAAAGCGCAATTTAATCATTTTGCCGGCGGATTTGTTCGCACGTGGCCCACTCCCTTCCTGTGCCGCCGCCGCTTCATCACGCTAATTGAAGGAGATACCGACACTAATTTCATAACACAACAAATGAAGGAACAACGGTCAATGAAAACATCGCTCTGTGATCGACCTAGCGATGTCATCAATGCCATTCAAGGCAAAGATATTCCTCCACGTCGGGGCCGGAAAAGGTCCGAGCGTTCCATAACAAGGGCGCTGATTTTAAAGTTATTTAAATCACCTTTTTAAATTTAAAGGTGTCTTCATTTGGAGGCTTGATGAGGCGGGGGGCTACCCTCCCCGGAGCGTGCTCCTTATTCACCGGCCCTGTTAATTCCTATTCCCAGCACAGCCAGGGGTGGGGGGCCGCTCGCGAAGGCCGCACACTATGAAGCGGACCTGACATTTTTCTCCTCTAATTGTGCTTTCTCTTACACCCCCACCCCCCAGTATTTCTGGAATTACACGTGAATCTGTGTGAGTGTGTGCGCGTACGGACGCTTATTTATCTCCCCGTACGCGTACAGCAACAGTGTGTTTATTTTTGCCAATTAGGCACTCAATGACAGGACATGTGGCGAAGAAGCTCGCTGGGCTATTCATGGATCAGCAGTTATGGGAGGAGGTTTAAAATACCAAATGGACACACATATACACCCAACGCAGACACACACACACACACACACACACACACACACACACACACACACACATACACACACACACATACACACAGTCACAGCCATTTTGCTTCATAAACAGCAGGAGGCAGATTGTTGATTGATGCCACCTGTACTATCCCGCCCCACTTGCATTTCAGCTTACTTTTTAACCCTGCAACCCTCCGTAACTGCACTGCTCCGACAACGTTAAATAGTTATGGATCAATTACAAGTGCTGATTGGCTTTGCTGACCCACGGACGTCCATTGGTTGGAATTTAGAATTGTTTATTGGTTTTGCCTTATTATGCTTATCTATTAATTTGGAACAACAATAGTCCCCCAACCTGGATGACTTTTTTCCCTCCCTGATATGCCCCTTAAGCCCCTGATGCCTCCAGACAAAGGACATACAAATGATGACACGCTTTGTGGAGGCTGGTTTTCTAATCGCTGGTAATGCATTCCAAAGACCCCCACCATCCCCAGTTTCAATTAGATTGGTTCTTTAATGACTGGGTTCACACAAAGTATGGGTATGTAGGGTATGAAATTGTTCTTACCGTGGTGAAAAGCGCCGTATAACCGTGGTACTGCGGCTTAGCGACTGGGGGGGCACTTTCTTCTTGTGTGTCAGTCAGTGTGCATTACAATAACTGGCTAAAACAGATAGAAGCTTACAAAAATGCACGGGGATAACATTTCAATGAGGAATGTGTGCCCCGATCACGGACAGCCTTTCCCCAATCATATTCACATTGAACAAAATTTGTCGGGTACAGCCCCAGAAATAATTAACAATAATCAGGCACACACAAAATGAATCCCCCACAATATTTAATGGACTGTCCCGCCCCCGGCGCGCAAAGCAGAAGTGACGGGCTCAGCAACTGAAAAGTTTTACCAGAAGTCCTTGAACATAGGATGGAAGACAGTCAAGGCCAGCTCTTCCTATAGGTGGCCGCCTGGGGCGCCATTCCGAGGGGGGCGCAGGGAGGGAGGGATAGGGCTGCAATTTGCGCATCTGTGTCCCCTCCCCCAGTACGGGCGTGACAGCGCCAGTGTGTTTTTATTTTAGATGTTATTTTACTTCACGTCTCCTCCTTATTGAATGAAACAAACGCTTCGCGTAATGGGGATACCTCCTCCATGATTCTCTTTTTCATATATATATATATATATATATATATATATATATTATTTGTGGTGATGACATAATGAGCTCAATAACACAGTGACATTGCCGCGGTATTGCGGTAATGCAATTATCGTCATAGCCCTACATGTAGGTCTTGTGATGTTTGACTGGTGCTCTACACGCATCGTGCACAGTGTGGATTGTCCTGACAGGCATGGTCACTCCTTTCTGGGAGAGGTTTGGGTGGACAATTTTTTGGGTACATTTTCGAGGTCTCTCCTCACTTAGGATGGGCGATATGGTCGCAAATTAGGCTTACTCGGTCACACAGGGATATAATGACAGCAGCTGCCGTTAAATATCAGTTGCAGTTGACAATATATGTTGTGTCACTTGCATATAGGGGTCAGACAAGGAACTTACAGCTCATTCAAATCCTTCTAGGATGGTGATTTTCTCCCCGGCTGCAGGAAGCCACGGTCAGCTCTGACAGCAGCATGGGGGTAGATGTACCCTCCTGGGCGCTTGATGGCCTCTGTGATAGGCGCCACGAGAACACTGGTTGCTGCTGAACCGAGGCGTTATAACTTCACTGCCTTGAGCAAGACCAGGCCCTGGATGAAAGATCCTTAAAATAAAGAGGACCGTGCTACACCTTTTTCTGGAAAGACTCTCCCCCTGGCAGAGGACGTCTCCATGGTATGGGACTGGCCACTGGCAACAGTATGCTTCTGCGAAGTTTGACTTCATGTCAAGTTTGAGTTTGACTTCATGTCTCTCATCCTCGACAAGAAGGGCTTTGCTGCTCTTCTCAGTATTTCAACTATGCCATCTGAGAATCAGGCAAAGAACTGCTTCTGTCACTATCTCCTCCTGTGACATCACTGGAGGTCCTTGTCCCTGTCCTGTTATCATATGTAAGTAAAACCTCTTTTAATGGGTGCGGGTTTTCAACAAAACAAATCAGCAGTCTTTTTCGGACTGCTAAATCAAAGTCAAATAAGTTTACAAACACAAAGTAAAAAACAATTACAGCACGTCACCCAGAGAGAGAGAGAGAGAGAGAGAGAGAGAGCGAGAGATGAAACCACAGCAGTTTATTACCAGTACAGTGGTACTTTGACTTACGAGTTTAATTCGTTCCGTGACAGAGCTCGTAATTCAATCTGCTCGCATAGCAAATCAATTTTCCCCATTGAAATTAATTGAAATACCATTAATCCGTTCCAGCCCCCAAAAAAACACCCCAATTTTTTTTGTTGGGTGTTTTTAAATAAGAAAAATGTATTTATAAATAACAAATATTGTATAAAAAGCTGCAAGCTGCTTCTCCGTCAACCACACCAACAGCAGATTCTCCATCTTTTCATGGACAGCGGTCCGCAGCTTAGACATATTTTAACGCCCTTGGCTGGCGTAATACCCTTTGTCGCCTCCTTCTGCTTCAGTATGGTACGTATGGTAGAAGTACTACGCTCGTACTGCCTCGCCAATTCCATCACACGCACACCTTGCTCATGTTTTGCTCATGAAGTCAATGGACATCATCCGCTTCTTCTTCTCAGCACTAACTTTTTTCAGACCCATGGACCCAGGCAAAATAACTGCACAAAAAGCACAAATCGCGAGCACAAAACACAAAAGAGACGCTTCCACGCTCAGGTAACCGCGTGAAGTGAAGGAGTGAGACGCGGGAAGCTGGCCGCATTACCTCGCTACGCCCACCAGCGGCGGTGCACCTGAAGCTCACTCCTCGTAACTCAAATTTTTTTCTTCGCAAATCAATTCAAATAAATCGACGGAACGACGGCTCGTAACTCGGAAAACTCGTATGTTAGTGCGCTCGTAGGTACCACTGTACTAGCTCTCCCCACCTGCAGATGGCGCCAAAACAACTCCCCACTACTGCAATTAATAATAACAAAAGGAGGAAACAGAAGGGTGGAGAGGGGAGCTGTCTTCATCAAAACAAAAACGCCTCTTAGAGTGATTAACAGATATAATGTTATCTATCATTTGATTACTCCAACCGCTCCAGCATCCATTTGGATCCAAATGTGGTGGCGACTTTGTATTTGTTTTTATTCAACTCCACCTCCCAAAAGACATCCAAACAACACACGTTTTAGGGCTGTCTGTTTAAATATTTTACTCATTACACCTAGGGCATGCCTGTGTGCAGCCTCTGAGGGTGAACATTGATCCTCCTACTCAATATGAGCTGGAGCACAGCCTGAGATCCTCAGGCGAGGGTCTGTGCCCACCTGCCAAGCGTTACATTCAGAGCAGAGCCCCCAGACTTTGGAATGAATGACATGAGGAGATTTTGATCCAGGCTAGCAGCAGTGGGATTTCTTTTTCAATAAATCACTTCTCTAGAGAAATCGTTTTTGTGAAATCGCTCAAATGTTAGTGTTCGTCCCATCTATTCTCATTGTGTCACAGCGTGATTTTATAGACACAATGTCATTTTAACCACTTGTGGGAGCAACATTCTATCATAACCCGATTAGAATCAAGAAACGCCAAATCTCAATCCATCTTGAGTACTTTGCTACTTGAGAGCTCTCATTTTGTCTATTTAGGGGCCTTCTTTGTCTGATTTATTCAAAAAAAATTTTTTTGATTTTTCGCAATGGAAACTGCAATTGGGCTTATTTCGTAGGAAAGAAGGGAGTGTCTGAGAAAGTGTCCCGTTACACACGGTGCTTTTTTTGTTTCATTCAATAGGAAAACGCAGTGAAATAAAACACACTGTTTTATTTGTTTTATTTGTAGGAGTGGGGCACAGGGACAAACAGTGGCGTGTTGATCATGGGCATCCCATCCTTGGCACGCTGATGGAATGGGCCCCTAGTGGCCACTGGGCTCCGGTGCGGTTGGTTAAACTAATGATTGCACCATTGGTGCTTATGCCACTAAAATGGTCCTAGTGAATCCACCATGGCTGCTGGATTCCCCAGATGTGGATCTGGCAGTGTTCCCTCTCCATTACGCATTGAAAGGGAGACGGGGGCACAAATCGCACCCACGTCTCTCCCTCTCCATTACGCACTGGAGAAGGAGACAGGGGTGATCACTCCCTCTCCACACCCCCTTTGGCGTGGCACCCCAGACGGCCGCCTATGGAAGCACCAGCCCTGATAGTCACCCTCCAGAGAGCGAGATGCGGACCACAGAACAATCGGGTTTCATCGGCAGATATAAAAATTCTGCAAAAACAGCTCACCAGCTGAGAGTGTCACTATACATTCCATTGTCAAAATGTAATCTTGTGATCCCACGTGATACGTTCATTTCTACAGAGATGTAAAACTTGACACAAACATCAACTATTGCTCCGTTTTGCACAGTGTTCCTATCATTAAAGTAATTTTTCATGTTAATTTATTGTACATTCAATTAACTCAATGTAAGGGTTGACTTTTTGTGCAAAGCAAGCGTGTCCGCTGCGTCCATTACAAATCCAACGAAGAGGAAACACTGCAAACACTCTACTACTGTGTTTGCACATGTGCGAGTTAGCATGTGTGTGCGTGGGCGTGTTGTAATTGTCACCTACTGTACCGGATGTGGAGTCACCTCTACTTCCATCCATCATTACCTCAGCGCTCATCTCCTGAAGGGAGGCCATATGGTGGCGCCTCTCGCTCCATCCCTCCCCTTGTCTCCTTCAATATCTCACCTTCTTCCGTCTTGCTCTTTTTTAACTCATCCTCTGCCTGTTGAGGTACTGCCACCTCACTTCAGTGCCTGTCTCTTTCTTTCTCACCTCTTTCCATTTATCTCTCTCTCTCTCTCTCTCTGTCGTGCTGTTTGGTTTGGTCTTTTTCCACATTGTGTTTCTTGCTCGGCCTCTCTCTGTCTCTCTCCCCCTTCCCATGTACCTGTCTCTCACTCTCCTTTTTCTCTTGGTTTGGTCTCTCTCTCTCTCTCTCTCTCTCTCTCTCTCTCTCTCTCTCTCTCTCGCTCTCGCTCTCTCGCTCCCTGCTTGACCGGGCTCTTTTCCAAAGCGACACACCTGCTGGACGCCACAAAACACATTAGTCTGGAACGAGAGGCTTTCACTGCAAACCATCCACTCCGCTCCTCTCCACTCCTTCTCTGCTCTCGTTGCTTCTGCATCCCTCACTTTATCCAACCTCCGTCCCAGACTGCCTCCCTCCCTCCCTCTAAATCTCGTGTCTTCTTGCCCTGATTTGTCCTTCTTTTCGCCTCTCGCATCCAGAGGTCTCACCCCCCCACCACACACACAGCACTCTCCCCTCATGTTTTTTATTCTCTGCTCCACTCTTTTCGACTCTACTTCTCTCTAATGTGATTTGCTTCTTCTTTTCCTGACCTTCGTTCAACCCAGTCCGGTTTTGCCTTTCGCCTGAACTTTTTTCCACATTGTTGCAGGAGAAGAAGGAGTGGCCACGGAAGGTGAAAGGTACGAAGGATACAGGAAAGCTAGTGGAGAAACTTAACATTTACATTCCTGGTCTTTACAGCAACTAAACGACACAGTAGGTTCAAGTTGACTCCAATGGTAATCAACCCATTTTAATATATAGGATTTAATTGTCTAAAACAAGCTTTTTTATCACAAATTAATCATTAGTGACACGCAAAAGTCACAATCAAAGTGATTTCCAGATTGGCGCATTTACATCACGTTTTTATTGATGCTTTGGCAAAGCGACGTGTTTGGCTGTGGTTGTGACTTAATGGTGACAAAACGTCTTTATTAAAACATCTGCCGTGCTTCATTTTTTATTTACGTACAAAATCGTTTTGTCTTTGCGACACTAGCAAAATGCTTCATCCTGATATTTTCTAGTTATTTGCTTGGATTGGACAGTCATTTTTCCCTCAGAAGCGTGTCGGTCACTTTCTTATTTGACACCGGATTTTCTTTAATGCGTCTTGTTTGGGTTTTATTATTACAAAATAAAATCACAAAGCTGCATAATACACTGGCACATTTGAGAAAATATATCCCTTATCACTCATGTCAAAGGTGCTCCCTTGATTTTTTGGAAAATAAATGTTAAATCTTCAAAATCAGCACAGCGGGACCATGTTTCTTGGAACCTCATAGTCAAGTGATCAAACAAACGATCAAAGGGGCTTTTAATCTCAAAAACTATAAATGGCGCCGATCTGGTTCACAGCTTCCTCTGGATAAGAATATCTAAAATTTTCAAGCTCTTGTTCCTTTGATTCACTTTGTGTATTGCACGGTGAGCAAGGGAGCGGGGAGGACTTCCATTCTCACAAGAATCACTTAATTCTGGCAGTTTTTTTTAATTTTGTTGGAATGCAAAGTGTAGATAAATTAGATTCAAGATGAATTATTATAGTATGGCTTTTGACCCGTATTTCCAGCATTCATTAAATCCTCACTCATTACTTTCAGTTCACTCACTCGCCCACACACTGAATCGAAAGGGGCTTGACGGGCAGGCAGCTGGGTACATGCGTGGCTTTTTGGTTGTCTGGCCAGAGATGTGGACTGGAGTCATCGTGACTTTGACTCGAGTCGACTCGAGTCACTGTTTTAATGACTTGCAACTTGACTCGACAGAAAATAAATGACTTGTGACTCAACATGGACTTGGAAGTCAAAGACTCGTGACTTGACTTGACTTGAGACATGATGACTCGTATGACTCGTTTGTGTTCCCTTTCATTCACTAAAGCCTTGAACTAAAAACGCGATGGGCAAACAAAAAAGGTGCTTTGGCTGGGCTCGGTAGTCCACTCACCTTATGTTGTCGCGACTCGGTCATCCAGTGCTTACTTCTTAAATCAGGAGGTGCCGGAACACAGAGAGGTCATCAAGCAGTCACGGAACGTATGCACAGAACACACAAGGGGTTTAAGCTGCTACGCGTGACGTGCGGAGGGCTTTTTCCGTTCCGTTCCGTTCCTTTCAATTCGGAAGTGTAAATAAAAAAATAATAGGGTTGCCGCCTGAAAGTCGACGAGTCGAGACATGAGTCGGAAACCAGTCAGGCGACTACGATTCTTCAAGTCGAGCAGTCGATTCGCGTTTATTTTCTCCAGTCAGTGTGCATAACGTTAACAGGAGGAAACAGATGGAAGCTTACAAAATGCACAGGGATAACATTCCAATGAGGAATTATAAACAAGGGGAATCGCCCTGGTGGCTGAGAGCAACAGGGAGCGCTGCCCCCCGTTCCTCTGAATAAAACAACTGAAAACAGTTTGGGGAGGGGGCACTGAGGGAGGCAGCACGACTTGTAGACTCGTTGAGATCATTTTCGGCGCAAAACACATGGAGAGGGGGCGATCGGGGAGAGAGTGACAGAGAAAGTGTCCCCACTACGCACGGTTTCGTTCCATACCCGCGTGTTTCATTCCGTAATGAGACGTAAAATAAAAACACTGTTCTGGTGCCGATCGCGGGCACCCCATCACGAGCGCGCGCATCGTCTGTACCGTCTCTGAGGGGGAGACAGGTGCGGAAAAATATGCCCCAATCGCTCCCTCACTGCGCCCGGCCTCTGGGATGGCGGCCGCCTATCTTGCCTACAGATAGAGCCGAACTGGCCCGGCCCGCTTCCAACCCAAATTTTGCACTATTTGACAAAATACGTAATACAAGTGTCGGTGTATGTTACCCGCTATGCGAGCGCACAATGGGCATTGCTCTGATTGGATGACTTCCCTGTCAGTCAAGCTCCTTGCTACCTGACGTTTATTTCAATGAAAAGCACTCGTTACTCTCCTGCTAGTTATACACACACGGTATAATCAGATCACACCTTTTTTTCTTAAATTAAATCAATTTGTGCAAATCTGGACATGACATTTTGAGACATTTTGCAAACAGGCAGACAGACGGACTGACGGATTTGTTTTTTGTTTGATTACATTTACACTTTCACTGAATGCTATTTTTATTTTTAATAAACCCATTTCACTGAATATCAAAAATAGCTTGTCTTTTCCCTTTATAAAGAGCAGATACTGCAGGTAAGACTGAAGTATCGTGGATAGAAAAAAAAAAAACTTGGCTTGGGACTTGACTTGGCTCAACTAAGGACTCACTTGACTTGACTTGCCCAAGGAAAAATGACTTGGGACTTGCTTGAGACTTGGGACAAATGAATTGAGACTTGGATAAGAGGGGCTTGGCTTTGTCTGGCTGCAGTGTCCGAGGCGCGAACAAATCGAACAAACAACTCTTCTGACGGAATGACTCCCACATCCAGAATCGTCGAAAAGATTTGTTCAATACGAACTATTCATTTGCAAGCCGTGCATCACTAATCCCCCAATTAATAATTAATTAATTATGTTTGTTAATGAACTTCGTGTTGCGTGGAAGTGACACCACCTGCCTGGTTTTGATGAGAGGAATGCTTCTCATTATTCTCTGTGCACACCGGGGCTCCGTATGAGAATTTATTCCTGAGGGATCCACCTGCGTGTGCTTCGCCATCCCAGCGTAAAAGCAACAAAAAAAGCAGAGAGTCACGACATGTGCCTGGTTGCACACCTCCCCCTCACTGTCACTGTTTAACACCCGCAGAACACACACACACACACACACACACACGCGCGCGCACGCACGCACACACACACACACACACACACACACACACACACACACACACACACACACACACACACACACACACACACACACTGTTGCACACACACACACAAGTGTCAAAGGAATACAAGCACACAAACAGACAGACAACAGACCAGTCACACGTTTGCATGCACGCAGAATCACAGTCGAACGGCACAGCAGCTGTTCACTGCACACATTTACACACATTAGGGCTCTCACTGAGTTTGTGTGCATCTCAGTGCAACTTCCCTCCCTCCTTCTCTCTCGCCAACACACACACACACATACGCACACACACACACACACACATCCACACACACACACACACACACACACATCAGTGGCTCTCTATGCACCCCTCCCGGCGTGGATCTCTCCGTCTCTCAGCTAGTGTCTCTTCACGCCTGGTCAGCTCTTCAGCCGAGCTTTATGTCAGATCCTCAGACGGAGCGGCCGGCGGTTGGTTACTGATAAGACAGACAGCAGCAGGGCAACTCAACTGGCCGCGCTGCGATCGCACATTCTGCCACATTGTAAGAACACTTTTAGAGAGAGAGGAAAATGTAAATGAAAAATCGACTCCCGATTCTTTTTGTTCATCATTAGCAGTCATCAATATGCATGAAAAGGTTTTACATTACCATAAATTCAAATCACAGCCGAGACTTCAGGATTGGCAGGTTGCTCGGGAAAATAATACTGACTGTAATATTGTTACATTTGTCTCTCAAGAGCGGGAGCCGGAGCCTGCTTTTCTGAATTGTGTTTCATAATAAAATGTTAAAAATCGGAGTGGTTCAAAGCTTCAAGGGACATAGCATCAATGTGAAATGATAAAATAACAATGACTAAGTAACGACAAACACAAATCTCTTCACAAAATCTATATAGACATGCCGTCCTAATATAGAAATAAACTCTCTCCATGTGGACGTCTGGGTGAGGCTTTGCGTGGCCTAGGCGTCGCTAATTCAGCTCATTAGCGCTCGAATATCAACACGATGTCAAAGGACGCGGTGAAGCACCGACCAGACAGCGGCACCTCTTTCAGGACCCGGATGAACTTGAACTCCAGCCAATATAAAAAACAAGAAAGAAATAAAATAATAACGAGTTGCTGAGAAGCCGGTTTGAGTTAGCTGTGGATTTACCCGCTGGTGCTGGAATAATAATTTTTAAATGTGTGTCTTTAAACAAACCTTTCATCCTGACAAGGTACACTACAATTAAGCGTATTATGTACAGACAATATACTTTTAGTTTGTAATATATTCTTGTTTTTATTTAAGAGTGTAAATTGATGTAGAGGTTTATTGCATATTGACATTTTTCTATGCATCTATTTTTCTATCGTTTTAGTACTATTTAGTTCTATCTATTTAGTTCTAGTATATTTTAGGATTATTGTATAAATTCTATTTTTTTCAACATTATCCTTCGGTTACGTTGGTATTATTGTCTATTATTTTGACGTTGGGAGCTGCTGATTTTAAACACCACGATTTCTGTCTGGAGATGATATATATATATATATATATCCTCTCTTTATATGTTTTATTTAAAAATATTAAACAGATATAACAAATGCAAAAAAAAACCATCATTATTACTCAGTTCAGTGTTTTTGTGTGGTTAATTGCTAAATGTCTGTGAGTTATTGTGATGAATCTCCACTTTTAACTTCAATCTCAACTTTGTTAAACTCCTCCACAATGTTTTTAGGATTTTAAGGAATCTAATATTGGCAAAATAGGGGTTGAATAATGACTCCGTGGTTAAATAAAAGTTCTTGAGTAGATAAAAAATCCATTGTTCATTCATGGGTTAGTGCCTTGACCCCAATGGTTTGGTTCTTATCTGATAAATCAAAGACATAATGGATAATGGGCCAGCACACAGATTACACTTGTTTTGCCTGTTGAGCCACACGGCTGCATATTAAACGGAAGCATCATCAGCAGCACTTGTGATTAATGGGAATAATACGAAGAAGAAAGAAGAAGAAAAAAACATACGTGAATCATTTTTCTATCAAGCGTGGATATAAATATCTAAGCGCTAAATGGGCTCCGTTGAAAGGCCGAGCCTCAGACAGAGTGGATAACTGTGGCGGCGCGTTGGAAACTGCTGCGTCTGACAAAGCCTTGGTGCTCCCCTCGCTCCCCCGTCACCTCGGCTCATAACACAAAGTCAACACGGCTTCTGCAACGAAACAATTGGCCGCACTGTACTGTACTCCTTGGCATTTCTCTGAATTATTAACTGATTAAAAATTTTATGTGAGTATTATGGTTTACAGCCATTGGGTGTGGTTCGCGGTGGTTGAGTCTAATCATGGCGTCCCCCGGACACTTGATTATTATTTTTTTATCTGCTCATCGAAAGCATCCAGCATTTGGAATTTAATTTTATATTGATATTTATAGCACAATAAATATTTTGATCAGTCCCGGTGGAGGTCACGCGGTCATGGTTGCCGCCAGGGTTCTGTGTTAGTTGGTCATGGCAGTGGGGCTCTCACGTGGGGATATTCCACAGAGCTTCAGGGGTCAGAAAAATTGTACATTCTGTCATTTCTAATGAATGTATTTCCCAATGAATGTTTCACTAGCAAATCCTACCAACTCTGAATATTCCCTTCAAAGGCAGAAGTGGTGACAATATTATCATTATCTGGCAATGAACACTAGATGTTGCAACAATAGCCATGGCAGGAGGAATATTGTTGTACGGCAAAGTGGTTCTGCTTAAAATGCGGTGGTTGGAGGTGAATCAGAAACTTGGGGTCTTAAAGGGTCTTATGAGGGTACTTGCCAGTGAATCTTGAGGGTACGCACATCAAAAAAGGTTGAGAACCACTGGGTTATGGTATGTCAAAACAGTCCTCACAATAAGTTCCAGCCGCCTAAGGTGTGGCAGTTTGTGCACAGTCCATTGTCTTAGCTCCTGCTAGGATTCTGCACCTTCCTCACTTAGACGCGCCAATATGACTCCCTATACTAAAATAAGCAATACGTAATGGACAATGAAGGTTCAAGAGAGAAGGACAGAGGAATTGGTTTATTTTCTTGGACATGTCATTATGTCTCTGCTATAATATTTGGTAAGGACAGTGGTAAGGAAATAAGCAGACACCGTGTGATTGTGTGTTTGTGAATGTCTCTGTCTTGTGTGTGACTGACAGGAGGTTAGAGGACGTGGAAGGCTCTCAGAAGGGGGCGGCCCTCGGAGGTAAAGGACAATCTGGGCAGGATCAAAGGCTCATGAAGTGTGTGTGTGTGTGTGTGTGTGTGTGTGTGTGTGTGTGTGTGTGTGTGTAAAGTGCAGGTCACAGCTCAGAGGTTCAAAGCTCTGTGTGAGTATTGTTCATCTTATCTATTTGCCAGTCTTTACTTGCGGTCTGATTATTTTATTTTTACTTTATGTGTGAGTTTGTGTGTGTGTGTGTGTTTCTTTGTGTATGTGGACTTCCAAAGAGCTGAGACTACTTTATAATGCCGCATCCGACCCGATTGTCAGCTCTTTGTTGACATTGAATTGAGAGCAATGGAGAGAGGAGGAAAGGAGAGGTGAGGAAGATGAGGAGTGGAGGGTGGGATGAAGGAGACGCAGAGGGTAGAGCTGGCTGGCATGATGCCCATTTCCCCACACTCACACCCATACACACACACACGCTTGCTATGCAGTGACCTGCTATGTACAATTATGTCTACCACAATCAAATTACTGTTCGAAGACAAGGTTTTTGGATGGACCCACCGCTATGACACACACACATACACACACACAAGTTAAAGAGTGTTGAGCGAATGTAAGGTTAAACTCTTCACTTTTGGCTTAATAATCAGGATACAATACTAATGCAACAATACTGTTCGCATGAAAAACCCGAGGGTGGGGAGGATGGATGGATTGAAAAGAGGGAGCATTTGAGGAAAATGGACGAGAAAGGGCAAAGTAAAGAGCAACATCGAGGAGTGGTGACAGGTAGAAAGACAGCAAAGAAAAGCATGGGGAAAAGGTAAATAGGTAAGGGAGAAAACATTGAGGCATGAAGAGAAGACTGGGATAACTTGTGAGGAAGGACAGGTCAAGTAAGGAAGGAAGGAAGGAAGGAAGGGAGAAAGAAAGGAAGGAGGAAGGGAAGGAGAGGACAATGTTGATGTGTTTGCTTATTATCCCGGCACTAATTTTCCCCCCGGAGCTCATTAGAGTCTGGAGGAAAAACCAAGTGCAGAACCTCAAAAAGCAACCGTGTGGAGAAGGAGAGAGAGAAGTAAGGATCAAGGAGGTAGAGAGGAGGACGGAAGGAGGGAGGACAGATGTAGAGAGGACGGAAAAGGAGCAATGACAGATGGAGAGAGGACAGAGGAGAGAGGACAAAGGGAGTGAGGGGGGACAGCGTGAGAGGAGAGAGCACAGGAGTGATGGAGGAGAGAGAGAGAGAGAGGGGGAGGGAGAGAGAGAGAGAGGGCATCAGCGGCAGGACAGAAAGAGAGAGCGAGGAGAGGAGGAGGGAGAGAGGACAGAAAGAGTGGAAAGAAGGAGCGATAGGAGGTGGGAGTGAGAGAACAGAAAAAAAGATTACGAAAAAGGGATTAGCCAGAAAAAAAGGACTAAAGGAGAGAGGAGAGGCAGAGGGAGAGAGGGAGGACGGAGAAAGAAGAAGCCGTTGGGGAACGGGTGGAGGGCAGGCAAAAAAAAAAAAAAAAAAAAAAAAGTGGAAAAGAGGGATCGAGAAAAAGGAGGAGAGAGGGGCAGAGAGAGGAAAAAAGTTCAAAGATTCAGGAAGAAAAGTTGGAAAAGGGGGGCGGAGATGAAGGCGGCGGGGGGGTTAAAATGAACAGATCAGACGGCGAGGGGGGAAGGATAGAGGGAAGAATAAACAACGGATGTTGAGAGAGAGAGAGAGCGAGAAATAGCAATAACGGCCCACAACACAAGTTGCAGTGATTGCAGAGCAGAAGATGAGAAGGGAGTGATGGAGCGGAGGAGTAAGGGCGCGCGACAAAGACAGAGAGAGGAAGCAAGGTACTGTAAAAGGTGAAAACAAGAAGATTAACAAGAGAGAGAGAGAGAGGGGGTGGGGGGGGGGGGGGGGGGGGAGGGGAGACGAGGGACTAGACCCCCCCCCCTCCTCCCCGGCGTTCCGCACGTGAGGAAGCCTCGCTCCCGGAGAGGGAGGGTGGAGGCTTCTCAGAAGCAACGCCAGCTCCGCCCAAATAAAGAGCGAGGCCAGGCTTCCAAGTAGGTTTAAGAAAAATAAAAGTACCATTTAAATTTTATTGGTTTCATCAAAGCAAATTAAAGAACGAAACAGTAGATAAATCGATTGAAAATAAATAAATAAATAAATAAATAAATAAATAAATAAATAAATAAATAAAAAAGGAGAAAGTGTCGTCGCCGCCGCTGTCGTCGTCTAAATATTCACACATATTTTACAGTCAAGTTGAGAATAATAACCGTAAATAAAACTCCTTTATACTGTAGCTGTATTTTCTTTTTCTTCTGGTTAAGGTATAGAACTGCAGTAGTGTCTTTTTTTTTTTTTTTTTCCCTTTTTTCTTTTTTAGCCACAACTTGGTTTGACCCAAAAAACGAAAAAACAAGAAGCATCATGGGTTTATAATCAGAAGAGCAGCCTCAGATTTTCCACACACAATCACTAGTAGGTTTCTCTTAGAATAGTAGATTTTCTTTCATATAACATTGAAATACGGAAATACAGATATTAGTCATCAACCTAATTCAATTTTTTAAGCAGCAGCCTCATCATTATCATATCATCATCATTATCCTCTGCACAATGCCGGCAGAATAGAAACGGTGGTGTAGAGTCAATATATTTATATATTCTATATATTTATATATATATTTGTATATATATATATGTATATCTAATTATACGACAAAAGAGTTTGCAGTTGGTTTGTTGGTTTCAGCGTTCAAAGAGTCCCACATCGAAGAAAAGCAACATTGAGGGAAAGGAGGAAGGATCCGTGCTCGGGAGGTTCTAATGGATGCAGCAAAAATGGACAGGAACGAGTGTGTGAGTGTGTGTGTGTGTGTGTGTGTTCATGTGTGTGTGTGTGTGTGTGTGTGTGTTGTGTGTCTGTGTGTGAGAGAATGATGAGGGCGGGATGAATGAAGGGCTTAGGTGGAGACGGACGAGGGCCCTCCGAGGTGATCGTTTTGCCGGCTAATGGAGACGGTGACAGCTCCATGATTCCAGCTCCTCTGAAGTGAGGCGGTTGTCCGCTTTCCTTCCCGGTTGCTGTCGTCGCGGACGGTATGGAGGTTACAAGATGAAATCGCCGATTTGCTCATTGTTCCCTTTTTTGGAAAACAACGGATTGATATTAACGGCGGCATCGATGCCAATATGCCTTACCTTGGATACGCACAGAGGAACACATTCCTATTGCATGGGTATAGCATTCAAGGTATAGACCGAAGGTATCCCAGTGGTATTCTGGGTAATTTAAGTGACAATAAGCAACAGTCAGCAAAGGTTCAGCCTCGAAACGTTTTTACGTTTTTTTCATCCCTATCAACGGTTCTAGCATGTTCGCGGTGACTTCTGCCCTCCACGACCAAAGGTAATAACTGATGGGATTTGGTGATGGGTTTAAACGGTTAGAGAGGTTATTAGGTCATGAACGGGGAATAGGAAAAAGAAAGCTCCTTCGTAGAAAAAACAAATAAACTAAATCTGCCCTTGGCACCTGATTTGTGATCAGCTCCGAATGTTTCCTCCTATAAAAATTCAGATCGGGCGAATCCCGATTTCGGAGTCAAACTTCCGTGACCCAAAACCGGCGCTCGGTCGCGGCGAGAATCTCCCGACTAACTTGAAAACAAATAAAAGGACGAACGTGGCGACACAGGGGAAACACAGCGGCCGTGCGATGACGGCCGCAGCTCTTTGAAACGAAAGGTGACTGAGAGGAACAGTCTTCGAAGCTGATGCTTAAGAGACAAAAGCAAATGGACGGACAGGCGGTCTGAATAAAAGATGGATTGATAGATGGAGTGAAGGAAAGACTAGCGGACGTGTGGGAGAAAACGGGGGGGAAACACACTTGGCCCGTGAAACACCGCGGAACAAAGAAATCGTCACTTGCTTTTTTTTTTTTTTTTTTTTTTCTTCGGCGGAGACTTAAAAAAAGTTTTGGCTGTCCAAAGCTGCAGTCCAGCCACGGAGCAGCAGACGGAAGAGGGATGGAAGGAAGGAGGGAGAAGGATGAAGAGGCCTAACCTAGCCGCACCCTCACGCTTTTCACTGTGCTACCCTCATCCCCCTCTTACACGTTGCTAACTCTCTCCCACAGCACAGCGTCCAAAGCAGGAGGCGGTTATCATCACGCCTCCTCCTCTCTCTCCCTCTCGCTTCCTCTCCGTCACCTCCTCCGTCCTCCCCTCCTCTTCCCCTTGTCCCCGTCTTCGGCCGTCCAATCAAAGTTGTTTCTGTCCTCCCGCCAGACTCTCCCCCTCCTCCCTCTCCTCCCTCTCCCCGTCCTTCTTCACCCTCCTCTTCACACTCTCTCACGCCTCCTCCTCCTCTACACGGGAAACACCAGGAAGCCGGAGAAGGTGGAGTACTTCCAGCCCCCCATCAGGTTGCCCCGCTCCAGCTTGAGGTAGGCCCGGTCCCCCTTCTCCATCTGGATCAGCACGCCATTGCTGGCGGCCTCACGCGTCACGTCCTGGTCCCCGGCGAACGCCGAAATCACTGGCCAGCCGTTGTGCATTAGGCTCACCTGGATGAAAAAAAAAGAGGGGGGTGGGGGTGGTGGAGGGGTTGGAGTTTTAGTAATCTCGGATCCCAGCGGTCCTTTTCTTTCTAGCAATGGATGGTCGGCCGTGTCACGCTTCAATTAGCATGCTATCCTTCTGGTTTCGCCGGGTAGGTTGTTTCCAGTAGGGACTCACTCACACATCCCCACCCCATATAGGAAACATACAGGAAGCGAAAGAAAGTAAAAAGCACCGTTTATACACGTTTCAGCGCCACTTCTGTCAGGCTTTTGAAAAAGGTCTAATTTGTGAGACAAGGGACGGAGCAAAGATTTGAATAAAATCAAGCAGGAAAAGCCGGAGGGGGGTGCACCGAGAGAGGGACACTGCGGCTACATAAATGACGGTTGTTATGGTATCACATACACCGTACACACATTTTGTCTGCCCTTTGTCTGTTCTTGCGTTTGTGGGAAATTGGTGGACGTGATGGAAGCGCTGTTCCATAAATTAGATGGTGAAGAAACAGACATTACCTATTCCAATGACAAATATGCATTTACGTACTTCCCATATATTTTGGACGGGCTTGGCAAACATAAATCTTCAGTTTAACTGACGGCTGTCTTCTCCCCGCCCTGTGTTTCAATCGAAAAGCCATAAACCCCGGGCGGGTCAATCTTCACTCCAATCAAACTACGGCGCTTGCATCCCCAGTTTTAGTTTGGTTTGAGTAACCAACCCACCAGATCCATCTGCTTATGCAGAGGTATTGCAGCATTTCAAAGCTTAGCTGAGCTCTGACTTTTTAGCAATAGCTAGCTGGAACTAACCACTCTTGCCTATGCTGCAACACAGCAAATATAGTTTGCCACAATATTTTCACTTGCACAAACTTGCTCAGACTTCATGTCAATCAGTGGATTGATCTAAATTTGCAAAGGGATATATTAGCTTGACATTATTTAACTAATTGAATTTAATTCAATTATTTACCATAGCTCATAGGGATGGGAGGGGTGAGAACGAGAGAGATTGGAGTTCAGTTTGGGGTCGTGGCAGAGGAGACACGTTTGCCAATGGATTCATATTTCATACGGCATCCTTTAGTGCTCCGTTGTTTCTGCTTCAGCTTTGTTTGTTTTTTGTTTGCCCTTGTTTGATAGACATTTAGACCTGCCCCACCCCTCAACCCAAGCCTAAAATCTATAATGCTTTTCACCCGCTTTGATTAAATGGCCTCGCACAGTCCTGTTTCTAATCAATTGTTGCCCAAGGGTCAAGTTTGAAACCAGCGGGAGTCAAAGTGTTTATGGGCTTTCAAAGCCACAATTTACCGGGGTGGATTATGATTCCCCCCCCCCAATAATGATATTGAGAAGCAAGAAATTATAGATGAAAGCAACAACTCTGGTAATGGTGGCAGAAAAAAAATACTGTAGAGGAAAACCCTCGTAGCGGAGATGTGAGGCATTGTCGTGCACAAACCAAGGCATAAGCACCCTCTGCACACATGCCAGTGGATGGAAAACGTTTGTGTGGCAGACCAAGGGGCGTGGTCCAGCCACGGCTGCAGACGGCAGCGTGGCTTCCTTCCCGCGGCGCTTATTGGTACGGTTCTGGGCAGGGAGCTTTCTCAATGTTTGTCTGTCTTGCACAGAGGGATGGGTGTACAGGGCTCATCAGCCAGCCTGTCGCTAGGGAAGCCGTCATTCCTCTTGTGCCCCGACAGATTGCTTATCATTATTGTTCATTATCGTTTTGGTCAGCAAGCCTTTCCGTTCTGTCTTTAATAAAAGCTCACGCCATGTCGGTGCCCCAGTGCCAGAAAGACTCTCTCCCCAAACGTCGGCCGGTGGGTAGAGACTCCCACAATTTGCTATCCATAGCATTTAGTCAACACTTTGAATCTGTTAGTTACAACACATATTAACTTCATTAAATACCATACTCAAACATTTCTACTGCACCTTCCTTCAAACACTCCATCTCATTACACTGCAACACACAAATGCAAACATGGCTGCCTACACATGGACCCCTGTTGACATTTAACAGGATGTGAGTGTTCTGAGGTTTTGTTTTAAGACTCGTACAGGGTTCCGCAGGGGGGCACACATTAACATTGCACACGCACACAAAGCAGAGATGAACCCTGCATATGTCGCTACATCTCCAGATCCTTGGAACGCAATCAGCTCAAAAACTGTAACTAACAGATTCAGCACCATTAGACCCCAAGAGCCCATAATTATACCCTCATCCGCCTCATTCACACTCACTGCTGCAAGAGCCAGGAGTGTGTGTATGCGCGTATTTGTGTGTGTGTGTGTGTGTATTTCCACACATATGTGTCTGTGTTTGTGTGTGTGTGTGTGTGTATGTGAGTGGGCAGGAGATTGAGAGCCTGTCAGAGTCGAGAGCACTTTTAGTCT
Organism: Zeus faber; assembly: GCF_960531495.2. NCBI lineage: Eukaryota > Metazoa > Chordata > Actinopteri > Zeiformes > Zeidae > Zeus > Zeus faber. The sequence continues at coordinate 11,675,649 of NC_137201.1, read as the reverse complement.
GGCACTGCACTTAATAGCAAACTGAAAGCACTAACACAGACGGTGTGCGCGTGTGTGTGTGTGTGTGTGTGTGTGTGTGTGTGTGTGTGTGTGTGTGTGTGTGTGTGTGTGTGTGTGTGTGTGTGTGTGTGTGTGTGTGCTTCCCTGAATGCGTATAAATGGATCTAGCTGTGTCAAAGAGTCCAGGAAGGGACACTCTTTGAGAAACAATCGCAGACATAGTATAAAACCCACTGTTTAGTCCTACGAGCCTATCAGACCTGACACTGTGCTTCTCATCACCTAAAGGAAACCATCTCTAAAAATACCCACGTCCTCCTCCACCCAAATGTCAGAGCCCGCTCCACCCGGCCCCGCAGTGTGTGTGTGTGACAGACCTTCTGGCTAAAAAGGACATTGTATGTGCCGAGACAGAAGCGATGGCTCAAAAGTTAGCCTCATTAACCCCGGGGCCAGCGTGAATAATACAGGGGTGAAGGGTGGAGCGGGAGAGGGGGTAAAAGAATGAGGAGAAAATACAGAGCGGGGAGGAGAGTTTAAGAAGAAGAACAAAGAGAAAACAAGCTTGTAATGGGGATCAAAGGGAAGGGAGGGGAAAAAAGGCCTAACCTTCATAAGAAAAAGTCAAGAGAGAAGAAAAGGACGAGGGAGAGAGGGGGCAGAACAAAGTAGACATACCCACAGCGGAGGGCGAGGAGAGCGAGAGAGAGAGTTTGAGAGACCGAGAGAGAATGGGGGAAAAAGACAGATAGACAGACAGGGAGTCTCAGTTCAGCGTGCGTGTAATTCCCCTCAAACAGAGGAGACGGGAGACAAAGGAGGGCCAGTCTCACTACATCACTGCTATGCCCTCGGGAAAACCCACACACCACACACCACACACCACACACACACACACACACACACACACACACACACACATCATGTAGTCAAAATCGACTCACTCCCTTAGCCAACCATTCAGCCAGCCAGTCATGTGGAACACACACCCTCTCCTACGACCCAAACAAACACATACATAAATAGTATACTGTATCACACACACACACAAGTGTATCACACACACTCAAACCCGCAAACAGTCACTCACAGTCACTCTCTGTCGTTCTCTGTCATTTATTCACACAGTTTCTCTCTCTCTCTCTCGCGCGCTCTCTCTCTCTCTCTCTCTCGCGCTCTCTCTCTCTCTCTCTCTCTCTCTCTCTCTCAAAACATGCTCTGTCTCACTGACAGCTACCAGTTCATAGCGTCGGTGTGGGCTATGTTTCTGTGATGTATGGCTCTAATAAAGCCATGACAGAGGGGCCTGGAAGGATGGAGCTGTGGTCAACACACACACACACACACACACACACACACACACACACACACACACACACGCGTGTTGGGGGGGGTTTAAGCAGCACACCTGTCTTGGCTCTAGGTAATAGGACCCGGGATCAGAGGTGGCTGTATGCCTGTTGCTTGTCAGAGCAATCAATGAGCAACAGGTAAATCCTCCAACCCCACACACACACAGCAGAGCCTCTGCCATGACATGTGTCCACCTGCTCCTGGCTTGTTACATCTTGCCCGCTCTCTACAATAAAATGGTGTGTTTGCAGCATCTCTGCCTGTGTCTCTGTGTCGGAGGGCCCTGAAAACGCCACTCGAGGGGTGTGTGGTGGGCCGAACTGCCACATGGCCTTTCTCAATCATGGTTGAAATTAGTGTCAGACTTGCCCTAGTCTTGGTTTAAAAAAATCTGATTTCCAGAAGGAAGATTAGAGCTATGTCTATGTCTAAGTGAAGGGTTCAATTAAACCTGACCAGAGGCAGGTTTATGTTTTGTTAATGGATGTGGCCTTGTGACAGTACATGAAGCTGACTAGTCCTAAATACCTTTGTCTCGGACTTCCTAGTCTAGATCTAATTCATCTTAAATCAAGCCACATCTCAGGCATTTTTAAATTCTTGATTAATTTAAATAGGATTAGTTTAGTCATTATTTAGATGAAACCCTGTCTGCGAAACTGCCCCATTGAGTTGAAAGTGAAATGAGAGAGAACATTTAAGAGATAATATGGAACAGCATGAGGACGGATGAATCATGGACAAAAAGTGGTAAATCATTTATTGAAATTACGCCTTAACTTAAGGGGAGAGGAGTGTGTTTTTGGCCTTTGGCTATTTAAATGTGGTGCGGGTGTGAGATTCATGCTACAACATTTTCAACTCCATCTCAGAGCAGCACTTAACGCCGGCAGCACAATGACATCCAGTTACTACGTCACCATCTCCCGTCCAGTTGACCGTTCTGACGGGGCAATGATAGTCATTTCTCTTTCGAGATCTTTTCTCTGACTCCCTATACATATCGTTATTTCTTTTTTGTCTATTTGTTTCAGGAATCGTCTCTCTCTCTCTCTCTCTCTCTCTCTCTCTCTCTCTCGCTTGCTCTGTCTCTCTCTTCCTTTAGAGGCTGAGTCAGATGGACCCGGTGATGGATAGACTTTCTCTGTATACATCACTGTCTGTAGGCAGTCATTTTTGCCTATAAAAAAATGGCCATGTTAATATTATATAATATATTCTTGTCTATAAAAAATATCCATTTAATATATATAATATAAACATAAATATAGCGTGGAGAGAATGCGCCATCAATTTTGAACTGAATTTCCCAGAACTACTCTATAATAATAGCTATAATTAGATAGAATAAACCTCTTGAATCTTGAATCATTTACATGACACTACAGGTGTCCATTACAAACAATTTTCCGTACCTGTGCAGTTATGTCTCTGTGCCTCTTTTGTGAATGTGTGGAACGTGAGAAAACTCACAAACTAACAGGATGCAATGTGTCTACACATGAACTTTATTTACCCTTACCCTTTTGGAAAAATATGTCAAATCCAATTAACTCGGTGAGGGTATTGTCCTCTAAATACCAACACAAGGACGACCAGACTTCTTATCAATAATAAATAGATCCGAATTTCAGTTAGCTTTAGCAAGTTACTGCCCTGAATTGGCAGGCTGTTCCTCCTTCGCTCATAAATGTTCTCTTGTCTCTTGAGTTACCTGCAGCTCATGTAAACAAAACTTGGGGAGCTTATTTCTTATTTTTCATTAGCCATAATCCTGGCACAATTAATTTTTTAAGCTCTGGGGCAATGGGTAGCTTCCCTATTTAAAAGTAAAACAAACACAGATAAACAATATAGCAAGCAGATTTTTCATTCTTTCTCTATTTAGGCTAAAATCAAAAGATTTCATCTGTGGCACAAAGGTTTAGAATAATGTCTGTTGTGTTTCTACTGTGTAAACATGATATGCGGTGTTAGGGTGAGACGTGATGTGCTGCCATGCAGCCCTTTGTGAGCGATTTACATCGGAGTCGGGTTATTAATAAACCTGAGCTCTGCATGCATACGGAGCAAGACTGAGACAACGAACTCGAAATCTTTCTTAAATGTTAACATTAAGTATTGATTGTAAGTATTAACATTAAGGTTTGATGTTGAGATTTATGTAGATTTAAGCAGTACCTTGCAATCCGATATTCAAGGTATGTGAAAATAATTTATATTCTTGGCATGTTACATACAATAACCTAAGTACATTTATTTAATATTATTGTTATTATAATTATTATTATTATTATTATTATTATTATTATTATTATAAGCTTAATTTAAAAAAAAATCTTAATGTGGGACTCTATACACTTTCAATTCGATTTCTGCTTGTTTTTGAATGCTAGAAAAGATTAGTTAACGGAGGCAAGTATTATATTACCTGGGTAAGAAGGTATCCATAATACATGTATGTATATAAATAAATATTACATTCCTTAGGTAATGTTTGTTACATACTTAATTGTTTTTGTGCCACAAAATAAGCATAAAGCAATATAGCTAAAAAGGAATCGTCCTAAAGTCTTCAAATTAAACAATGAATTTTATACGGTACGTGTTATTACCAGTGAAAAGCAGCTGAAAAATAAGGAGACTCGAGCAATAAATTAGCAGGGAGTCTTTACTTTATCAAAAGTGCACCAACTTACCCCTGCCATGGTATTCCATCAAAGTTACATGAAGGAGAAAACTGAAACCTGGCAATGTCTGGCGGACTGTGAGTGTTAGTGTGTGTATTAATTTCTGTTTCTTTGCGTTAATTGACTCACAAAAAGTTAAACCAGAAGTAAAGGTGACAGATGAGATACTTCCTCAATCTTATCACCACCAGCACTCAACAAAGAACTGGCCCAAATACACACACACACACACACACACACACACACACACACACACACACACACACACACACACACACACACACACACACACACACACATACACACTAACAGATTTGTACACATGTGGGGACTGCAGTGATAGGCATACTAAAATCCCTAAAAAGGCCCTAAAATGTAAATGTTGACATTCCTTACTCAACCCGAGTCAGTCAAAAACATATTCTGTATTTGTGTCCTCACAAATGGAGTTTGCTTGCCGCTCCAAAGCAATGCGTCTGAATCCTGTCCGTTTTATTTTAGTCCCAAAGGTTTATAAAGTATATTAAATATCTCTGAGGGACATGCAGCGTTTAGTCAGTTTGAATGGAACTATGCCATAAGGGACACTGGAATTATTTCAACGGTTCTAACTGATTTTATTTGAGTAAGTTAAGTTGTATATACCTATTTAGGGTCCTCGTCCTACAAAATGTGTGACAAGGAACCTATCGTTATCGCTTTGTTTACTCTTCCTCTTGTTCTTCTTCTTCAGCCAAATTGAATCGTTTTTTTGGGGGTCTTAAGAAACTCGAAAACTCACAAATCTTTGCACACACGTGAGTCCCGGTTCCCCCATCGGTATTATATGGTTCTCATACATGGGTGTAGCAAAATGGACAGCCCATCCTCTTGAAAATTTCAACATCAAAGCTATTCACTTTTTTACATGAATACTGCCAAAATTCGGTACACATATTTAATATCACTAGACTAGAAAATTATTTTGCCACCATTACCGAAATCCAACGGGAAATCTTCCATATTGGATTAAAGTTGCAATTTTAGTCACTTTTTGGTCATTTTCATGCTTTGTACTTTTGCGGACTCCTCCTAGGCAATTTATCTGATCTACTTCAAACTTGGCGGGTGTGTACAGGACACCTTCGGAGTTAAATGTTATTAAAAGATTTTGTTTTCGTCACAGGGTGTATACGTGGCAATGCGTTGAATTTCACGTTCTAAAAAAGGCAGTGTTTTCGTGATATTTTAGCCACTTTTTATGCTTTGTACTTTCACAAACTCCTCCTCTGCGATTTATCTAATTGACTTCAAACTTGGCAAGTATCTAAAAGATCTTCACAATTAAAAGATTTTGTTTTCATCAAACGGTGTGGGCGTGGCGGCGCATCAAATTTCATATATATATATATACATATATATATATAAATTACGAAATTACATCATCCAGGGGGATATAATTACAACCAGAGTCCGAGCGCGAACCCGTCACGGTTCTTGCATGGGTTAGCCACGCCCCAATCACTGGTCTGCCTTGACTCTGTCATGCTCCAGCTGCCCTCTCCGAGTGGCTCCTACTGTGTGTGTAATATATATATATATATAAATATAAATTACAAAATTACATAATCGAGGGGGATATAATTACAACCAGGGTCCGAGTGCGAACCTGTCACGGTTCTTGCATGGGTCAGCCTCACCATTTCATAATGTCATCTAACAGTTTTTATATATTTTTATTATAAAACTGTTAGATGACATTATGAAATGATTAAGCTAATATATTACTTTGGTGTGGGGATGGCGTGGTTTGAGCAGTAACAGCTGTTCTGAGCTAATTAAGGCCTAGGATCAGTGTAGCTGTATTACTGTTGCTCGTTGATTTGTCTAACGGGCAAAAGGTAAAACCCACATGTACACACACACACACACACACACAAAGGCAGTGATGGCGAAACAATGCTTTGTGAATCTTTAAACCAGTGGATTGAAAATAGGCTCGCGTCTTGAAGCTTCGTTCAAATCACTCGCGGGGGACATAATACACATAGTGTAGTGTAGTGTGTTAGGTTTTGCCCCTCCACACAGGAGAGCCGGGTTCAACTCCCTGTGTGTCAACTATTTGTTACAACTCCTTCATTGACTTGTTTTTATAATATTTTTAAAACTTGATAATAACATCTTGAGAGTGAATATTATTTTGACAGTAAATGCAAGAACAGAAAAATAAAATCGCTAAGGGTTTAAGCAGATACTGAAAGTGCTGATGGACAGGCGGTCATTCCGTCATAGTACAGGGTCGTTTGGGTTGTGAAATATATCTGCTATTATAGTGCCACTTTTTTGTTGTTTTTTGGTCATTTTCATGTTCCGTACTTTCGCGGACTCCTAGCCAATATTTCGGGTCGGGTCTCACCGACACTGGAACTTCGAGGACCCGGTCATCGCTGCTTGCAACTTTAATGTAAGTTATTATTGAATATATTTATTTTGTTATCATCCATTACATTTTATTCATACACATTCATATACATTTTGTTCAATAAAGCAATGTTTTCATAAAACCATTTATTTTCTGCAAAAACCAGAAAAAAATATATACAAACATACTGACAGATAATATCGGTTATTGGAATATCATGCCCCTTTAAACTGGTATCGGTGACAAAAATTCCATATAGGTCAGGCCCTAGTCTAGACAGGCTTCACAAGTTCGGAACAGTTTAACCATTGTGTGTACACTTAACCTTGAAAGAAGAGCACACAAGCAGCGCTACACGCCCAGTCTCTAGTCCTTAAAATGTCCAAAATTCACTGCCTCCCTGACAGGTCACAGACAAACCCAACTCTATTATTACATGCCCATCATATTTCCTCATATCTTTCCAAGTCGCAGGCAAGTAAAAGTCTACAAAGCGGGCAGAGATAAGGCGTGTATTTATGTCCCCCCAACTCCCCATTTCCTCACCGCTTAAGATTAATTTTGATACAAGTAATGAGAAAGCGCTGCAGGGCTGTTTGTGTTGGAAATATATATTGTTTACTTCCCACATCGTGTTTCATTCAAAATGGTGTATTTGAAATTTGGTGGACCAGAATACTGTTGGGCTTCACTGGCCTTGAAAGCGATACAAAATCTCCAAACAGCACGTTAATCACACAGCATTGCTCCTCTGAATGTGAACACAACCACAAGTTCACAAAAACAATGTAGATATCTTTCCTCTATGGTATAATAAATAAAAACTGCATTAAAAAGGATTTGTTAGGCAAAATAGGCAGAGGAGATACCATTCTCCCACAAGGTTTTAACCGCCTGAGGTTATACATTTTGTTAAAATCCCCTCCTTTCTCAACCAACCAGCCCTCATCGAAGCTACTTTCCAAGGGTCTGGAACTCCCTCCCTGATTGCCCCTTGATTTTCTTGCTCTGTCCCATTCATGTTTGATGGAGAAGGAGCTAGAGCCATCGGGATAGAGGTGCTATAGTGAAGCAGATACAGTAAATTTGATTTGACTTGAAAGACATGTCTTAAAAAAAGTTTGGTATTAATAAGGGACACAATTCCACCCAATACAGCTTTAACACTTTTTCATTCATACGCCTTTAAACTTTCACATCCACCCTCTTTCTTGATATGCCCAACAACAATATTTTGAAGAGCCATTAAAAATGTATTTGAGTCCAACCAAGCTCCAACCATCACAAAGCCCTACCAGTCACCCAAAGCTTAATTGAAAGAATAATTATCTTGAAATGAAATTTAAACATTTCAGTTCAGAAAATATTGCGAGCTCGGGTGCATTTTTCGATGCCCTAATATGGTGGGCCAAGGGGGCATGGTCAAGCCACCGCTGCAGATAGGCAGTGCAGGCTCCCATCCTGGGGCCACTCAGCTGCGGATGTGATGGAACGGGTCGAGACACCAGAGGGCCACCGCCTGGGCCTCTGGTCCCTCCACTACAACACCACGGGACGGCCATTCCTGCACGCGCAGCAGCTCCTGGACGTGGCCCAGTGGTGGCTAAGACCGGAGGAGCGCTCCCACCACATTCATTGCGATTTTGGCACCGCCCCTTTGTGTTCGCCTGTGTGGGCGCTCCATGTCGATTACGCACATTTAATTCTTTCTTTTTTTTTTCGTTTTATACATTATACGGTTTATATTCCACCGCAAGTGGACACTGACACAGCACTATCGGACCTGTAAGATGTGTTGTGCGGACTTCAGAATAAACATCCCAATGCGGCTGTGGTGGTGACTGGGGACTTTAACAGGGCGAACCTTAAAAAAGTTCTGCCTAATTTCCACCAACACATCACGTGTGTCACCAGGGGAGATAGAACTTTGGACCACTGCTAAACACCTTACAAGAACGGATACAAGACCGTCTCGCTCGCTGCTTTCGGCAATCGGATCATGCCGCCATTTCGTTACTTCCTGTTTACAAGCTGTGCATCGTGCGTGGAACGGTAGTGATGAGGGACGTAAAGCCGTGGTCAGACCAATCAGACACAACGTTCCAATCAAGTTCCAGTGATGTCAGCGAGTTTACGAAAGTAGTTACGAGCTTCATAGCTACATTAGTGGACAGCATCATTCCCATGGTGAAAGTTGGGATATTTACGAACCAGAAACCATGTAGATAAATCAATCTGCGGCGCTCTGAATGCTCGCACGGCTGCTTGCAACAACGGTCTTGTATCCGGCAACATGGCGTCATACAAACTGCGGAGGGCGGTGAAGGACACTAAACGGACATACCGAGACACAGTGGAGCGACAAATGGAGCAACGGGACACCAGACACAGTGGCAGGGGCTGCAGACTATTATCAACAGAAATTTAGAGTCTCGGTGAGGATCCTCAAGTCCTTCTACTCTGGATCAGTGGAGAGCATCCTGACAGGCAACATCATTGCCTGGTTTGGGAACTGTACTGCTCAGGACAGGCGGGCCCTGCAGAGGGTGGTGCATTCAGCCGAACGTATCACTGGAACTACCCTCCCCTCCCTGCAGGACTTAAACACCAGGAGGTGTAGTAGCAGAGCCCGCATGATCATGAAGGATCCTCACCACCCAAACAACAGACTGTTCCAGATGCTGCAGTCGGGCAAGCACCTCCGCAGTCACCCAGAGAGGACAGAGAGACTGAGACAGAGTTTCTTCCCACAAGCCATAAGGACTGTCAATGCTGAACTCACCAGGGGTCCTCACTGAGACACTCATATAGGCCCAAATGCGTTACTTTAGTATATGTTGCATACTGTACTGCATACTGTATCACTGCACTGGGTTACTGCATACTGCACTGTATTGCTATTCTGTTTGGTGCTACTGTATTGCTGTGTTGTACTGTATACTGTACTATGTACTGTATCTCCACACACACTACCTCACTTTATTAACATGCCACTTTACTGCAAATATCTGTATTTACAAAATAGCCTATTCCATATCCATAAGTCTATTCCCTTTATTTCTATTTTCTACCCCCACTCAGTATTACCTTTTTGAGTCTTATTTTATTTTATTTTATATTTTTCTATTAACAAACTGCATTACGTTTAGGGAATGAGTTAGTTCAGTTAGTTAGTTAGGTGGTAATTCAGTTAGCTATTCCCAGCCCACGCCGTTAGCTGGATGCATTGTCACCAGCCAGCCTCCCTCCAAACCGCCATAGCCCTAACCGAGGACCACGCCAAGGCCTACACCTCTGCCAACCGCGCTGGACCGGAGAGGGGCCCACCGAGGGAGGTGCAGGACAGCAACTGTCAGGGACCCCCAAGGGGCCTGCGCCTGGGCAGGTATGCTGGCAATGATGGCGACCTGACCATGACTTCCAGGACCGCCCCATCATGGAGGTCGACCAGGTGGTACCAGATCCCTCCCCGGGAAGGGGAGGGATCCAAGAAGGCCTACCGTGTGCCGGTAAGGGTACAAGGGGGTAGACATCAGGCTTTGCTGGACTCGGGCTGTTCGCAGACTATGATTCAGCAACACCTGGTTAGACCCGGGGCTTTGTTAGAGGCAACATAGGTCGATATCCGTTATGTGCATGGGGTTATTCACACGTATCCAATAGTGTGGCTTGAAATTCCCTATATGGGGAAAAGGTTTGGCGTGTGGCGACGCAGAGGTTGTGCCGGCTGAGGTCACCGGAGCGGGGGAGGGAGAAGCCCCAAGTGGGAACTTCCCCGGACTCCCCAGTCCATCCCATGGAGGATTTTCCTCTGGAACAGTCTCGGGACGATGCACTTTGAGTGGGTAGATAAAATCGATTGCGTGTTAGTGCGCCCAGACGTGGCACTTACTCACCCGTACTTTGCGGTGATTAGGGATAGATTTTATAGAGTGAACCATGATACTCAGTCGGGAGAAGAGGTTACCCAATTGTTAGTGCCTAAAAGCTGTTGGGATTTAGTCTTCCAGGCGGCTCATTATAACCCGATGACAGGTCACTATTGGCTGGGAATCTTGGTGGATGTGTGGCGGCGCTGTGCCGCCTGTCTCGAGCGTCAGCTGGTGAATCCACCAACTAATTCCCCAGTCCTCCACAGGGTCTTCCCCCTTTGAGCTACTGTTTGGCAGGAGACCTCGTGGGGTGCTGGACCTGATTAAGGAAAACTGGCAGGAAGATCCCAGCACCAGTAAAAACAAGGTCCTGTACATCCTGGACCTGAGAACAAAGCTACACGTGTTACGGCAGGAATCACAGGAGAACTTGCTCCAGGTCCAGGAACGTCATTGCCACCTGTAGGACACTGTACAGGGAGCTCAGTTAATACAATTCTCACAGGTCAGAGACAAGGTGTTAGTACTGCTCCCTACGTCCAGCTCAAAATTACTGGCGAAGTAAGCAACGGCCCTTCGTGCGCACACAACGCGTGGGGGAGGTCTATTATGAAGTCGAATGTAGACGGGGGGGTCCACCCAAATTTACCACGTAAACCTTCTAAAAGGATGGAGGGATGGTGTGCCCGTAGCACTGGCCACAGCAACGATTGGTCATGGTAAAGCCGCCGCTGCAGACAGGTGGTGCAGGCTCCCATCCACTCAGCTGCTGGGGATCGGGCAAATCAACGGAGGGGTCCGCTGATTCGTCCAATCCCAGACCAGGAAGTAATGTAGGTTTTGTTTTTCCCCGCAGTAAGGAAGGTGCGTGTTTACGGGCGCTAAGCGCAGTACACCGGACACATTACAATGACAGCATAACCGCAGATGTTCCAGACTCTCCCCCTAATTGACAGTGAGCATATGATTTTCCCTTTGGCCCACAAGCCACGTTTTTGTTTAAAAACTATAATAAATACACGCCAACCGGCACCAATTTGCCTTTGCCTGCCTCCCCTGTCTCATTCCCTGGCCCTAGGCCAGAACACACCTCCACACCTAACTATACAAACCAAAGAGAGCCAAACAAATCAAATGAAATAGAATTAATTGCAGAAAAACAGTTTAAACCTTGTTTTGTGTGAGGGGCTGTGCAAGGGAGAAAAGAATCAGCAAAGCATTGGTTCTTTTTTTCCACAATTTTTCAACATTGAAATGCTAAAGGAATTGCTAATTGCTTCTGCAAAATGGTGTATTGCTCCATCTGGTGCAGTGGCAATGGATGGAGCCAATGGAAGCTGTGCTTCCTGCTGTGTGCTTCCTGCTAGGTACAGGTTAGGTGACGGATGGCCTCGTTTTGGTTCGGTTGCCTGCGCCGAATGACCCAGCAGCCAACACTGTGTAAGTGTGTACGCTTTGTCCAAAGAGTGTCGGTGCCGTCACTGTACATACA
>NC_137201.1:11616341-11653841 GCF_960531495.2 Zeus faber | reverse complement strand
TGCTTTTTCGTGGCGCTTTTTCAAATGATTACCCGAGCACTTGGTTGAGAAACACTGTGAGCAAGGATAGTCAAGCATGTTGTGGTGTCATCTAGTGGATTCCGTTCTGTGCTTTTTTTTATTGCTGACATTTTCCCGGAAGCCGAGTAGAAAACATTCACAAAGAATGAAACAAATCTGTAAAAATAAAAATTAATACATGATCCTAATTTCAGCAGCAAGGTGTTATATGTATCGCAAATATTCTTTTTTCTGTATTTAAAGGAGTCAGTTGTACCTTATTTAACAACAATTTGTTAAACAAAATGATGGGGGGGATTACAATTGAATAGTGTTTCTAATGGTTTATTTAATTTTAATTCATAGTTATCTTTGGCCCACTGTATGTAATTATTAAAATGGCGCCAAACAGGAAAGACAAAACTTCTTCAATACACGGCACTTGGCCCATGTATCTAAGTGTCCTTGGTGCTTGGGCAGAAAACAGCCAAAATCTTAAAGTAATGGGCATTCACTTCTCGCATAGAGGACATAAAAGCCGGTAATTTATAAACATGGACACGGAAGGATGTGTGAAAACAACCTCCTGGAAAGTGAAACAACATTACACACACAAACCCACACACGCTTGTAGGTGACATACATAGACTACATACACACATTTACAGTGTCACCTTTTCATCAGCCAAAATGCCCAAAAAAATCTCACTGGAGAAATCTCTAATGCCGCTGTTCTCTTCAAAGCAACACGCCCACACACACACACACACACATCCAACACAGCGACGCCCACACACACACACACACACACACACACAGACACACACACACACACACACACACACACACATGCGTGCACACATTCACAAAATCTCACATCACACACAATCAAACATGGCAGCATCTAGCAGTGACGGTGACAAATAACTGCAGTCTTACACACACACACACACACACACACACAGGCAGAAGGAGCAGGGTTAAACAAAGCATCAGCAGGGATGCTTATGGGCTGTCTTCCTTGTGGGATCCCGTGTGCACATGTGTTTATTTTTTGTCATTGTGTCACACTGCTGCCTCAGGTAGAAGCTGCTGTGTGTTTTTCTCCCTCTGTAACATTGAATGGAGAGAGGGAAGATAGAGGAGGAGGAGGAGGAGGAGGAGGAGGAGGAGGCGAAAGGCACCTTCCTCTTGATCTCTCTTTCTGGTTATGTCTGGTTATGTCTATGCATTGGATTGGATTGGGTTTGACTAAAGAGACAGGAAGAAAGAGGTAAAAAAAAAAAAGAGCAATAGAGAGGCGAGCTGAGATGGAAAAGCGTACAAGCAGCCCGGTGACACATGACACGCCCCTCGTTTTAGGAGTCAGTGACAGGGCAGCCATGCAAGCGGCCCCGGGACTTAAGGTGGAATGGCGTTCGATGAAAAATAATTCCACGAGCCAGTGCTCCCTCCGTCTTCTGTGCACGCCACACTGGACCTGGATCTGAAGTGTGATCTGGGCAATCCATGGAGGTGGTGACGAGGGTGGAGTGGCAGCGTCAGGCATCAGAGTGGAACCAGAGTCCAACTGTACTGATTTTTAATATTATTATTTCATATGGAGAGTCTCGTATGGTGTATCGTGCTGGTTAGTCCAGTGGTCTCAATTGGAAATAAGATTTCTGTCCTCAGAGAGGAATGTTTTATCTGTTGATACTAATTATGAGTCTTAATAACTTGTTTTGGATCCAAAGTTCACATTTGAACATTCCAATTAGGCCTCTCAACCCTGCCAGCATAACAGCAGACAAAACAAATTCAGTGTAAGCCTGATGGTCTGATTCTCATGCTGTACAATTAACCACAAAAGGCTCACTGAAAAACGTTAATCATTGAACCAAATTAAATAAACTGAAGGAATAATTCACAAGTGATATTATTAAGTCGGCTCGAATTTTAAATCATAATTTTCAGTTCTAGAACTGATTATTATATTAGAATAAAGTGTTCTGACAGCACCGCACACTTACTGCTGTAATATTGCACATCTCTTTATTATGATAAAAATACATTTGGCACCACTACTCATCCCACAGCCACATACACACAAGATATATCAAAACGACTGCCTAGTTCTCGACAGGTTCGCTATAAATTTGTGGAATGGTTCGGTCAGTGGTTTCCTGAATATTCTACTTCTTGCTACATTTTGGTTTCCTGTGGGAGAAAATAGAGAGCGGCTAAGAAATCCAGTCATTGTGGAAACATATGGAATATTATGGCTATTCCCCACATACAGTAGAGGCACACACATGTACCCACACACACACAGCGGGCCAGTACACTTTTACAATTTCACCAATAATCGTCAAGTTATTAATTAAAATGTTTGAGGTCGTTTGCATTTAACTTTTTAGAGTGCTGAAAGGCTGAGATGGTAGTTTGGTAGAATGTCTGTTCAAGAAAACATACTTATTCTCGGTCTGGCCACAGGCACTTATTGCCAGCATCTTTTGAATTCCCGTTTACTTTTTTTTATCCCTCAGGACTGTGCCCAATTTACAGATGTATCGGTGCAGCGCCACGGTATCTGTTTGACGGTCCTGATGCTGCACATTAATACTAATCTAAAAGACAACACGAAAGACAGAGTCCTTCCATCTTCAATTAACACCGGTGTGACTATTTCGAGACACATTTTTTGGAGCGAGAGAGAGATGCTGCCATTAACTGAATTAATGTCTTATCGCCACATCTAGCACTTCCGTCAAAATAATGCAATTACTTATGTAAAGTGCAGTATATAATGTAATTTCATAAATCAGATTAGGTTTTTCATTGACAGAACATCGGTAGGCCCGGTGGCTGCCGCTCGTTCCAGCAAACGGTAGTGTGCCACAAGGTTGTCATGTCCTGCAGATGCAGCAAATTGGGTTTGCCTAGTCCTTGATGTGCTGAGTAATTTTGGAGCCCCCAGGCTCCCTCTGCGAATTTGAAACCGCCTTATAAGCCAGAACGACTTCACTATTATTGTATAACTGACTGTAAAGGTTCGATAATGTGTCTTCTTGCTTCCAAAAAATGAAGCATTTTGGGGCCAGCCCTGGAAAGTTGACTCTGAGGTTCTTATCTGTGTTCTGTGATTCTCCCTCACCCAAAGTCACTGAAATATCAGTTTATCCATGGCGAGTTTACATTAAGCCTGAAAATATATACGTATATACAAGAATACAAATAGGATTTTGATATATACTGGCATGTGAGTAAAGCCAAATACAATACAAAAAACGGAGTATTTCATTTTTAAGTTTAGTACAATGTTTATGGACATTTTTTTCCACTATTGTATCGTCCCAAGGGTTTGAGATTAGAAATTCATGTTATCTGTAGTCATGTCACTTCTACTAGATATACAAAGATTTACTACTACTAGATATACAAAGATCCAACAGATACTCCCTATATATTGCTGCAGGAAGCTGGCAATGGAAATACAATTATAGTTTCCATAGAATTTCATTATATACAGTAAATTTTTGTATTTTTATATTGAGATTAGATATTACCCCTTTCTTCTATTGTTCTCTGTTCTCTAATATGCCTAGTGTAGACTTTTGGACTTCGCCATGAAGCGTTTCCTGGCACTTTGTGTTGTATGAGCATGTGACAAATACAAGTTTGAATCGTTGAATCCTCTCTGGTGATGCCCCTCGCTATCTTTCAGCGCAGTTTGCTTCCAGTCTCCCCCAGGACCCACAGGAAAGACAGCGCTGCTAATAGAATATGTACATTGCGATGCTATCTGTTCTATATTTCATGAGGAAGTCATGAACAGAAATTCAGATCACAGACAGAACTGCAGATACGGAACAGTTTAGTAAAGCACATAACTGGGATACATTAAAGTTTATACGGGACAGTTTAGCAAAGTACATAAGTGGGATACATTAAAGTTTCAGGTTTTTTTTTGTTGGTTTTTTTTCATTCTCTCTCTCATGCTGGCCTCAAGAGAGACTAGACATCACAAGTAAAATTTTTAAGTACCAAGAATAATCTGCTTCTATTGGCCATTTGTTTTCCTTCTTGACCTTAAGACTAAATTTAGGAACAGTAGTATAGTAATGTAATCATCTTTTCATAAAATGCAGTGACTTTGAAGTACAATGTGCTTCCAATAATTTCCTACAATAATTGAAATGAATTTTAATATTGATTTTTGTTAGCCAAACAATTTATTTCCCAAATCACGTTGTCATGACCTCCGACTTCACCTACCTTCCCCTCCCTCTCCTTACCTGTCTCAATAATCCAACTCCATTCACCTGCGCACACAGCTGTTCCAGATCTGTAATCTAACTACTATATATGCCTCTCTCACCAGTCACCCATTGCCAGATTGTCTTCGATGCTTGCACCAGACTCTCCAGCGTTCTCCGGACTGATTCCCCGCTACCGACTCTGCCTCGCTCCGACCACGTATCCTGCCTGCCCCTCCGCCTGTCTTCTGTCTGCACTCCTCGTTATCGAACCTGCCTGTCCACGACGATGTATCCTGCCTGCCCCCTGCCTGTCTTCCGTCCGCTCTACAAATAAAAGACATTACCAAATATCCCTGCCTGTCTTTGTGCTGCAATTTGGTCCTAACCGCACCCGTTACAGTACAATCTGGCCAACAATGGACCCAGCACACAACCCCGAGTTGCTGGCACGCCTGGGAAGGGTGGAGTCACAGCTCCAACAACAGGAGGCAGTCCGAGCCTCCACCTCAGCGGACGTTCGGCTAGCAGCGGCTAGCCAGGAGCAAGGGCTCGCCACGCTAGCCGCCCAGGTCCAGCAGCTCGCCATCGCTTTCGGTCAGTTCATCCCGCTGCCTGCTTCCCCGGACCCACCTGCACCAGCACCGGCCCAGCCTGGGTACTCCCTGGAACGGTACGCCGGAGACGCAGACGGCTGTAGTCCGTTCATTACGAACTGTTCCATCCTCTTCGCTCTGCAGCCCCACACCTTCGCCTCCGAGGAAGCCAGGGTGGAGTTCATCGTAAATCACCTGACGGGCCACGCTCTGTTGTGGGGAACGGCCGAGTGGGAACGACGCACACCAGCCTGCTCCTCCTTCCACGCCTTCGCCGTTGAGCTCCGCAAGGTGTTCAGGGTGACATCACAAAGTCCCGATGCTGCTGGTGGTCTCCTGGGTCTTAATCAAGGGTCCCACTCCGTGGTCGATTATGCGATCGACTTCCACACCCAGGCTCGACTGAGCGAGTGGAACCCGGCAGCCCAGATTGACGTGTTCCTGATGGGATTAGCAGAGTACGTGAAGGATGAGCTAGTTTCCCACGACCTGCCCACCTCTCTCGATGGCATCATTGAGCTTGCTTCCCGTATCGACCGATGCATCCAGGCCCGGCAGCGAGAGAGGCGTCAGAGGCAAGTGGAGCGCCGCCCAGCAACCCGTCTTCCAGGTTCCTCCGGGCCAGCTCTTCCGGCCCGTCAACCCACGAGTGAGACCTCTCCCATGCGGGTTGGCCGGGTCAGCCTCACCCCAGAGGAGAAGGAGAGACGCCGGGTGGGGAACCTTTGCCTCTACTGCGGTCTAGCTGGACACTACATTCCGGGTGTCCGGTAAAAGGGCCGGGCTCGCAAGTGAGGGAGGAGGTCCTGGTGAGCCACACCTCCAAATCGCCCTCCAACTTACGCCCCCTGTGCCAGGTTCGGCTGCTCCTGCCCCAAGGCTCACATTCCCTCGCCATACTTATTGACTCTGGTTCCGATGTTTACATCACCGATGATAACCTAGCACGGCAGCTGGGTGTTGGTCGAGTTCTCCTGCCTTCTCCGGTACCTGCCACTGCCCTGGATGGCCGCCTCCTGGGGACAGTTACCCATCAGGCAGTGCCCATCCACATGCTCCTGTCCGGCAACCACCACGAGACGATACAGTTCTGCATCCTGCACTCCCCTCGTCACCCTCTCCTCCTGGGGTTCCCCTGGCTCCAGCGTCACAACCCACACCTCGACTGGACCGCGGGGACTATTCTGGGATGGAGTCCTGCGTGCCATCAGGTCTGCCTGATGGCATGCAGGGTGGCTGCCGCACCTCAGCCACCCACCAGCTCCAGCTCCGCACCCGACATGTTGGGGGTCCACGCCGAGTACCTTGACTTCAGGGAGGCCTTCAGCAAGGCCAAGGCAACATCCCTTCCCCCGCACAGGCCGTACGATATTGCCATCGACCTCCAGCCCAGCTCCACCCGCCCAGAGGCCCCCTGTACTCCCTGTCCGCCCCGGAGAGAGAGGCTATGGACACCTATATTAATGATGCCCTGGCGGCGGGCATCATCCGTCCCTCCTCATCCCCGGTGGGGGCGGGCTTCTTCTTCGTGGAGAAGAAGGACAAGTCGCTTCGCCCCTGTATTGACTATCGCGGTCTCAACGACATTACGGTCAAGAACCGCTATCCCCTGCCCCTCATCTCATCAGCCTTCGAACTCCTGAAGGGGGCCACGGTGTTCACCAAGCTCGACCTACGCAACGCCTACCATCTGGTCCGGGTTTCGAGAGGGCGACGAATGGAAGACGGCGTTCAACACTCCCTCCGGTCACTACGAATATCTGGTGATGCCCTTTGGTCTTACCAACGCCCCCGCCGTCTACCAGGCCCTGGTTAATGACGTGCTCAGGGACATGCTCAACAAATTCGTCTTCGTGTACCTCGACGAAATCCTGATCTTCTCCCGATCCCAAGCTGAGCACGTCCACCATGTCCAGACGGTCCTGCAGCGCCTCCTGGAGAACTCACTCTTTGGGAAGGCGGAGAAGTGTGAGTTTCATGTCCCGTCCGTCTCCTACCTGGGGTACGTCGTAGGGAGAGGGACCATCCAAGGTCTCCGCCGTCACCACCTGGCCCGCCCCGGACACCCGCAAACAACTCCAGTGCTTCCTCGGGTTTGCCAACTTCTATCGGAGGTTCATCAGAGGCTACAGCACGGTGGCTGCCCCCCTCACAGCCCTAACCTCCTCCAAGGTGCCGTTTCGGTGGTCCGCCGCCGCCAACGACGCCTTCCTGGCCCGTAAGGCACGGTTCACTTCAGCCCCCATTCTGGTATTGCCTGACCACGAACGGCAGTTCGTGGTTGACGTGGACGCCTCCGACGTGGGAGTCGGAGCTGTTCTGTCCCAGAGAACCGCCTCCGACCAGAAGCTTCACCCCTGCGGCTTCTTCTCTAGGCATTTAACCCCGGCCGAGAGGAACTACGACATCGGGAATAGGGAGCTTCTCGCCGTCAAATTGGCCCTGGAGGAGTGGCGACACTGGCTAGAGGGAACCCAGCTGCCGTTCCTGGTGTGGACTGACCACAAGAACGTGGAGTATATCCAGTCCACCAGGAGACTGAACTTCCGTCAGGCCCGTTGAGCGCTCTTCCTAACCAGGTTCTAATCAGGTTCTAGATGCCACACTCACCTGGGAGGTGGAAGAGAAGGTCAGAGCCGCCGCCCAGGACCAACCTGGACCCAGCGCATGTCCGCCCGACCATCTGTTCGTCCTGCCTGACCTCCGGTCCGAGGTTCTCCAGTGGGCCCACAACTCCCGACTCACCTGCCGGGGATCCAGCGGACGAAGGAGGTCGTCCAGCGTCGCTTCTGGTGGCCCTCCCTTGGTGAGGACGTCCGAGGGTTCGTCAATGCCTGCCCCAACTGTAACCAGCACAAACCCTCTCTTCTTGCTCCTGCTGGTCTCCTACACCCACTGCCGGTTCCTCATCGCCCCTGGTCACACATCTCCGTGGACTTCATCACCGGTCTGCCACCGTCTATTGGCAACACTACCATCCTAACCGTGATGGACCGGTTTAGCAAGATGGCTCACTTCGTGCCTCTACTGAAGCTCCCGTCGGCCAAGGGCACCGCCGAGCTATTATTGTACCACGTCGTCCGCCTCCATGGCATCCCGGTAGATGATGTATCCGACCGGGGTCCCCAGTTCACCTCTGTCTTCTGGAGGGAGTTCTGTGCGCTTCTGGGGGCCACCATCAGCCTGTCCTCAGGGTACCACCCCCAGTCCAACGGCCAAACGGAGCGATGGAACCAGGAGATGGAGCCAGCCCTTCGCTGCATGACATCACAACACCCGTCATCCTGGTCCGAGCAGCTTTTGTGGGTGGAATATGCCCACAACACCCTGACCAGTTCGGCCACAGGCCTCTCCCCCTTCCAGTGTGCCTATGGCTTCCAACCGCCTCTGTTCCCGGCCCTTGAGAAGGAGGCTTCCTGCCCGTCCGTCCAGGCCTTCATTCGCCGCTGCCGCAGGACCTGGACCCGGGCCCGGGCCGCCCTCCTCCGAGCCGCTGGCCGCAACGCCTCTGGCGCCAACCGTCGCCGCTCCCAGGCCCCAGAGTACCAGCCGGCCAGAAGGTCTGGCTCTCCACCCGGGACCTCCCCCTGAAGGTGGAATCCAAGAAGCTGGCTCCTCGGTTCATCGGCCTGTTCATGATCGAGAAGGTCGTCAACCCGGTGGCAGTGCGGCTCAAGCTCCCCAGGTCCATGCGCTTCCATCCCACCTTCCATGTGTCCAAAGTTAAGCCGGTCCAGAGAGTGCTCTGGTCCCCTTGGCACCTCCTCCGCGCTTCATTGACGGGGGTCCTGCCTTTTCTGTCCGCCGTCTCCTACGTTCCCGCCGGCATGGGAGAGGCCTGCAGTACCTGGTGGATTGGGAGGGTTACGGTCCGTAGGAGAGGTCCTGGGTCCCTGCGAGACACATTCTGGACCACACCCTCATCAGTAGGTTCCATCAGCGCCATCCTGACCAGCCCTCCAGACCAGCCCTCCAGACCAGCCCTCCAGACCGGGTCAACCCTCCCAACCGCAGACCCCACCACCTCTCTTGTCTGGACCCTCCAGCGATGGTTCAGAGGCGGACGATGTCGACCCTGTGGGTCCCTCCTCCGACGAGGAGGACGAGGCCCATTCAGCAGAGGACATGGAGATGGACAGGGTCTCCGACGAGTACTCCGATGAGGATCACATGGCCCATTTCACGGAGGACCAGGAGATGGACCAGGAGATGGACGGGGTCTCCGACGAGTACTCCATCACACACCACTTCTACCAGCACATCAATAAATAGATGTAAGCATAAATAGATCAAATATATATAATCAATTACTTGAAGAACAGGGAAATTGCCATTATAAAAAAAGACATATGTCATTGTTTTAAATGCTAAGAGGAATGAAGGGTTGGAGGAATATTTGTTTGGGTTTGTATGACCAAAATGGGTTTTATGTGATTTTATTCTTCACTTTACTTTTGAGTTTCATAGTCTTTCACATTGAACTTAAGGTAAATGCAAATGCAAGTTTTAAAATGTCACCAATCATATCTGTAGGGACATGACACAATGAGATGATACAACTGATAATCAACTCTCTACTAATTGAGATTTCATAATTATTTCTGAGCCTGCGTTTGTTTACCCTTTTCTATTCTCTCAATACTGCTATCTTAATAGGTTTCTATATTGCATGTATTTCATTTTCTCAAAACCATTAGGATGGTTAATATTGCGTATGATTATAAGCAATATTAAACAAAGATTTTTTTTATCAGGTAACTTTGAGTCTTGACCCAAGCCTCTTGCAACTGATTAATTCTGATTGGAAGTACTTGGAAAAGGGAGGGTTCAAAGTTCCAACACAGTATTAAGTCTTCTGGGCTACACACTGATTTAAAAAGGCATCTTAACCTCAGTGTAAATGTTTGCAGACATTACTCTTTACATTTGGATGGGTGTACCACACTAGGGATGTAGCTCTGCTGCCAGTTTAGACATTAACACTGTCTCTGTCGGAAATTAACAGCTCCACCCTGTGACCAGCATTTTGGCACTGGCCATGTACAATCCCCTAGCAAGACACTTTTCTGTGCAGCTGGAGAGAGATCCTAAATACTTAAGGGCATCTCCACCGCAGGAGAACCAAGCATGCATATTGGGCACCTTCAACGTTTTATGCTGCCTTTAATTTGAGTATAGACCTTGATGTCTGAAGTATAAAATTCCAATTGTCAAATGTTGCCTTAAAAGGCATTATATTACTATTTGCCATTACCCATTGTTTAAATAGGAACTACGTAGAAATTAAAATCATCAAAAAGGATCCGAGAAGAGCAAAGTAGTGTAGCATGTTGGGGAATAGAGGGGGGCGGAGATCTCCCAGCATGCTTTGTTTGTGTGTTTTGGGGTTGTCGGGGAAGGGGATTGTTTTATGTAATGTTAATTGTTATGCTGTTGTTAGTGTTAGTTAGCCATGTTACATGTGTTATGATAGATTGTTATTGCTTTTATGTGTTAAGATTATTGTACCAGGAGTGAGAGTGTGTGTGCCATTAGTGACCTGCCTCCCATGATGAAGGTGTGATGAATGAATGTAGAGCCCTCAGTAAAAAAATAAAATAAAATAAAGAAATAAAATAAAATAAAATAAAATAAAATAAAATAATGTTGCCCTGGGTTGTGAACTCAAATTTTCTGCTTTGCTAGAAGAGGCGGAAGAGCTAAACATATACCTGTGAAATGTTGAGGGTGCTTGGCTGAAGAAGAGACAAGAACTGTGAGCCGAGGGAACGCTGGGAAGCTTGCTGGATGGGGCCAATGATCCTTACCTGATGCTGAGAGATCTCCACCGGAGCAGCCAGCGGAGCACGAGTGACTCGCCAGCGCCGGCCCATCCTCCCTGCTCAACTAATGGCCGGCAACAACACCCCTCTCGATGCGTCATCGCCCCGCCCACGAGTGCCACAGGAGAGCGCCAGACGGGGAGCCACGAAGCTGCCTCGCTAGAAACGTTGCCGGAGACCTACATCATCCAACTGCAGCTGGCGGCATAGTTTAAAACAGTTTAATTGGACTTCAGAATAAACTGCTGTGCAAGTCTCCCAGAGCGGCTCAGAGAACATATCCGCCTGCATGTCCCGAGATCATTGGTCGAGGCGCAAGCAAGAAGCTGAACGGGTTGAACAAGTGCTGGTTATGAGTGATTATTTCCCCAGCACGAAGCATCAAGTGCGCCAAGCAGACCGTGTGGAGAGTAACAATTACAAGGCAGTCTGCACGGTAAACAGTGCACCCCCGCAACGACGACTTCGGCGGGGAAACGAGAGGACTGCCAGGCAGCCAATGGGGGGCTGCTACCGATGTGGAGAGCCGGGACACATCGCTCGCTATTGCCCAGCACCAGCGCCGAAGAGCCTAGCACCACAGCCAGCGTTAAACTAGAGCGGGGTGGCACAGCAGAGGAACTGCCACCGGTACAAAGCTCCTCCTCTACCAGAGCACACCTGAGGCTCGGACGTCTGGGTCTGGATCAGGGACTGTACCTGGACTGTAACCTGAATGGTACACTTTGCAGAGGCCTGGTGAACACTGGTTCCCCATTTCCATCGTTCGCCCCAACCTGAGACCGCGAGGCTGGGAGCCCACCAAGCGCCGCATCACAACAGACACCGGACAACGCACCAGAATGCGGGGAAAGAGAGCCCTTCAAGTGACTGTTGCTAACCGTGATGTCGGCCACGAGCTCTGGTTGGCCAACATACAAGACGCCTGCATTATCAGGCTGGACTTGCTGGTCAAGTGGGGGGCTGTGGTGGATGTGCCCAGAGCAACACTCTACTTGGGTACTGAAGCCATAGCGCTACACACCACGCTCCGCCGGCATCATCGAACCCTCTACGAGCCCCTGGGCGGTGCTGGTGGTCCTGGTCGGGAAAAAGGACGGCACGTGGCAGTTTTGCGTGGACTACTGCCTGCTCAACGAGGTCACCCGCAAAGACTCTTACCCGCTATCTCGAGTTGACAAAGCCCTCGATTGCATCACTGGTTCCCACTGGTTCAGTTCCCTCCCGCAGCGGCTACTGGCAGGTGGAATTGGCGCAGGAGGCACGCCCAAAGACCGTCTTTTCCATCAGCCAGGGACTATGGCAATTCAAAGTAATGCCATTCGGTCTTTGCAACGCTGCAGCCACCTTCGAGCGCCTGATGGAGAGGGTCCTGGCTGGCATCCCCCAGGAGCTGACCAATCTGAGGGACGTCTTCCAGGTCATCCGCCAGGCCAGGCTCCGACTTCATCCAAAGAAGTGCCAGCTGTCTAGACGGGAGACGTTGTTCTTGGGCCATGTCGTCAGTGCGGCTGGAGTTTCGACCGACCCAGCAAAGGTAGTGGCACTGAAAGACTGGCCTGTTCCTCGCAACGTGAAAGAGCTGCGAAGTTTCCTGGGGCTTGCTTCCTCCTACCAACGGTTCATGAAAGACTTTGCCACCATTGCCAGCCCTCTACACCAGCTGACACAGATGGGCCAGGCGTTCCAGTGGGGGGAGGGCTGTTCTTGTGCCTTCATTAAAGCTGCACTCGGCACTAATTGAGGCCTATCCAGACCTGGGGCGACCTTTCATCGTGGACACTGACGCTAGTGACGTGGGTCTCGGAGCAGTGCTGTCCCAGGAAGGTGAACAAGGTGAACAGGTCATCGCCTACTTCAGCCGCTCCCTCGGCGCCGCTCCCTCGGCCTGAGAGAAACTGTGTCACCTGTCGGGAGCCGCTGGCCATCATCCCCGTCCATAGAGGTTCCTTCTGCGCACCGACCACGCATCCCTCACCTGGCTCCTCAACTGCAAAGAACCAGAGGGACAGCTGGCCCGGTGGCTAGAGAGACTACAGGACTACAACTTTGAGATTCGCCACCGGGCCAGCCGTCCCCATGCCAATGCCGATGCGCTGTCGCGACGGCCCTGGGACAGGATGCAGCGACCTTGAAGGTGGCGGCTCTACAGGACCGCAGAGCGGACGATGATGGTTCCCAAGAGCCCCCCAGCATGAGCGACAACCACAGCGTTGGGAACATTGACCCAGACAAACTCCAACTCGAGCAAAGCCAAGACCCTGTCCTCTCCCGGGTTCAAGAGTGGGTGAGGGCAGGCCACCGACCAGACTGGCCAGCGGGCTCAGCACTGGACACGGAGATGAAGGCCCTCTGCTCGAAGTGGGCAAACCTCATAAGCCATTAGGGCTCCTTCATCGCCGCTGGCAGACTCCCGGTGGCTATCGTGAAGTCTTCCACCTTCTGGTGCCCTGCCAGCTACGTTCCAGAGTACTCCGCTCGTCCATGGCTCCGTGGGGGTTGGTCACTTCGAGGTCACCAAGACGCTTCATCGCTTCCGGTTCCGCTTCTACTGGCCAAGGTGTCGTCAAGACGTGGAACTCCACATCCACCAGTGTGACACCTGCACCGCTCAGGAAGGGCTGACGTTCTCACGCCCCTCCGAAGCCTACGCTGTTCCATAACAGAGTTATGAGTTGGAGTTCCACCACCAACACTGCCCGCCTGGTGGACGATATGTTCTATCGGTTCGGGGTGCCGGAGGAACTGCACGTTTCAACCACACCTTGGTGACCCAACTGGCTGAGGAGCTGGGCATAGAATATTTTCACCACCTTCGGGAGCGGTTCCGGGCAGTGCATGAACTGACCGGGCAGGCTCTCGCTGATGCTGGGTCCCGTCAGAAACGGGCTTATGACCAGCGCGCCAAAGGGGAAGATTTTGCCTCCGGGGCACAGGTGTGGGTCTACAGCCCGGAGAGGAAGAAAGGCCTCTCCCCGAAGCTGATGAGCCACTGGGTGGGACCCTGTACGATCCTACAGAGACTGTCTGATGTGGTGTACAGGGTGCGGCTGATCAAAAGGAACCGGGTGGTGGTTCTTCATCATGATCGGCCCTACCCACCCTTGGCTCCGTCTGAGGGTGAGTCAGGGGCAGAGGGGCAGCCTCCAGTCTGTGCCTTGCCACGGGAAGCAGCCGAGGGGCTCCCTGGGCAGGTCCGGTGACAGCTTCAACTTCCTCAACACCTCAGAGACTTTGTGGTGGACACATGGGTTGCAGCTATCCAGCGAGGTGGGGGCAATGTAGCGTGTTGGGGAAAAAGAGGGGGGTGGAGATTTCCCAGCATGCTTTGTTTGTGTGTTTTTGGGTTGTCGGGGAAGGGGATTGTGTTATGTTATGTTAATTGTTATGCTGTTGTTAGTGTTAGTTAGCCATGTTACATGTGTTATGATAGATTATTACTTTTATGTGTTAAGATTGTTACACCAGGAGTGAGAGTGTGTGTGCCATTAGTGACGTGCCTGCCGTGATAAGGGTGGTGAATGAATGTAGAGCACTCTGAGTAATAAACATCGTTCTTGGTTGTGAAATCAAATCCCCTGCCTCTTGCTTGCTTGCTCGCTCGCTCGAAGAAGCCCTAGCTCGCTACAGTATTTAAAAATCCAGGTCTGCAGTAAAAGTCAATTGTATATCCTTTCATCTCTTCATATTCCTTGGCTGTTGCTATGCTTAAAAGAATATTGTAATGAATTTCCAAGGATCAAATTTATCAAATATATTTGGCGTAAATTAATTTAATGGGCGTTTTGATTTTGGCAGCGAACCATCCCTCAGAAATGACACCAATGGAGTCCCTGGAGTTGAAGTTGACCTGAGCCGTCCTACATGTTCCTGGCTCACGGTACCTGCCCACAGTAAACTGTAGAAGAGAGGAGTTTTGGAGTGTGATATTGTTTGTGTTATGCATGTTGCTTTTTGCAGTGGGGGGAGCACTTAGCAGAAACAAGCAGCCAACCCCTCCGGGACAACCAGCATCAATTTTACATCGTATTCGTACACTGTTGAAAGACCAAATAACACACTCAGGCGTACTTCCTTCTAGTGCTGAACTCTAAGTACACAGTGTCCCAAAAACAGTTCTTCCATAGTACTCTTCTTTCTAACATTTGGAAAACCCAACCAATTTTTGCCGCGTTAGAAATATAATATCGATTGTAGGCGTTATGGAAATCTGGACAACAAGACACATTGTTTCCTCTTCAAGCAGCTGGAAAAATAAGGATTTTTACAAATAATGTCGTAAGTAAAGCAGAAGCAAGCGTTTTAGAAATCCCTCAAGCTGCCATTATCCTACATGAATAACGTATTTGGAGGTAGCCAATGTGGAAGTCCAGTATTGCAAGGCAATAACCGTAGATAGACCTGGCAAGAGACCTGTGCAAGATGTGCAATGAAATGGACCTTAGAGTGACCTTTTATCGAAGGCTGTTAAAAGAAAGATGTGACTATTATTTTTAACAACAGAGATCATTGGCTAAGTGGTGCTGTTTGGAAAGATGTTGTACAATGGAAAAATGGAAGTGGACAATGAAGTCCTTGAATTGCAGACACCTGTCTAAAGAGAAATAAACCCATTCTTGGAGGGCATTGGAAGGATCTTAGTCTTTTATGTTTGGGTTTGATGTTATATCAAGTGATATTATATTGAGGATGAGTTAAACCAAACTCTGCATGTGTGAACACACTCTTTGGCTATTTCTATAGATTATTGAGGCACTAAAATGACAATTCTTCGCCAAGGCTGAATTAAAGGAAAAAAAAACGGTCCAAGTACTGGACCCCAAATGCCAGCTTCCGGTATATCCTCATTTATCAACTAATTATTCCAAAACAACATGGTGCTGAAAGCATGTTTATTATTGAACAGCGAGTCTTTTCTGTGCAGAAAGTCCATCAATATCATCTTTTAAAGAAAAGACATTAGGGTCCAATTAGCAGTAACACCCGCTATGTGCATGCTGCTCTGCAAAAAGAAAAATCTGCTAACCACACATTGACTACACAGTTCTCACCTCCAACGTTTGTGTCTAGTGTTATCATAAGACATACAAACTTCCCTTTTGATGTGCTATGGGGACAAGTTTGTCGGTGAAAAAAGCATGAATTCACTTTCACAGATCAGGGGGACAATATAAAGGGCCTCTGGGCTGTGGTTTAGCCGGTATAATAACAGCATGGGTTGCTGTTATTCTTTGAACGCTTTATTGGTAACTGGCATAGGAGAGCAATGATAACAGCTTCAAATAATCAGTCAAAATATCATTAATTTTTATGCATTTGGGCAATGAAAATAATGGTTTTTTTTGAGAATAGAGAATAGAGAATAAGCACTAAAACTGTGGGGGCTTAAAGCCAAGCTATAGCACTACAAACAAGTCAAACCTTTACCGCTGTAAAGGGCCCTACACTGATGTAATTGGTATTAAGTGAACAAGAAGGCTCTTCAAATCCTCCTGTATTATCTCCATGAACAGAATCTCGAGGAAAAATAAAATGGCCATATTGAGTTCAGGCAGTAGCTCTGATCTAAACCGTGAGGGATTTCTTCTGCGTGTATACCATAATCGAATCGTGTCTTAGGCTCAATCCCCAGCTGTTTGGCCACACAGCAGCTTCGCAGATTCACCAGTGGAGGATGAATCCATTTTGAACATTTGATCCCTCTTTATATAAACATTTCCCTGGGTAACTTTAGCAACCTTGGGACCATTAACTGGAATTGCCATTTTTGCCTGAATTGTGATTGTTGACTTCAGCTCATTGCCAAACACGATTCCCTCCATGGCTTACTGACACTTCTGAACACCGCTTTCTTGGCCATGGATGGATTACAGACATCCTGGTTAGGTGCAGTTGTGTTTTTTTGACGCTGATCATATCTTACAGATATGACCTGTGCATAAAGTTCCAGACAACACATCCATATCTGTCGCCCTGTCTGTGTCTGCCTGACCTGAAGGCAGAACTAACTGTTTGGATCTATAGTGTTTGCCATCCCCTTCCACCTCAGCAGAAAGCTCTCCTGGATGAGTTGCTAAGCGTGTCTTTATCTTTCGGGTAGACTCATCATACATAGTTTACATTAAGACATCTCCAGGGCTGCCACCCGAATATGAAATCCTTCCATCTTATCTTGAAACTTGAAATTTTAAGACCTTAGGGAGTGATTTCACTATTTTTGATGCTTGTATATAATCAAGAAAAGTGGTGACTTCCGGTTAGCATGTGACCGGGGAAGACGCAGCCTGAGAGGCTCCCAAGGTTTTTAATATTACGAGGTAAGTAAGTAAATCAGGCCTTTATTTTATTTTAAATTGCACCTAGTATTCTGAACATTACCGACTCTGGACATAGGCTTTTTTTGTGTCCTGGACTATCGTGGTAAACCATAGCAAACACAAATCTACAAAAAGTTTGTCTGTAAACCACTCTACCAGACTGTCATGGCACCGATCTACCGCCAGACCCGGACAAACTCTGCTTAGTATTGATCGGCGACCTGACCAGTACTCAAACGTCAATGCTTAAAACAACTATCGATGAGGCGCTGAAGCTCCATTCCGCCAGAGATTAAGTCCACCACTGAGTCCCACACCCAGAAGCTGGCATATATGGATACAGCCCTGTTGGATCACAGTGACCAGATTGTAGCCCAGTTTGGCTTTAATCCTGGAGAAAATGGAAGGAGCAGACTTTCCCGCGGAGGTCCAGGGCTCTAACCTTTTTGCCTCTCCCCCGACCCTCGACAGAGCGCACTGCATTGGTCCGCCCCTGTTGTGGGTGGAGAGACTGACGCCAGGCCTATGGTTTTGATTGACATATTTTACTACACCATCTCCGGTACCATGGGCAAAACATATTTTTTCCTGATATTATTACCAGAGTCGCTAAGAAACAAGCTTCCTTCACGGTCATGAAACGCAGCCTGTATGAGAAACACTTCAACGTTTTTTCTCCTGTTCCCTACCTGCCTGCGTGTGAACCATGGCAGGATGAGGTGGGTTTTTGACAGCCCGAGGGAAGCCCAGAAGTTCTACGACCTCCACTTTTCTGGCTGGCAAATTGGGACTTAACTCAGGACGCAGCATTCTGCCAGACCGGACCGTAGCTCTCTAAGTTAGGCTCATCACCCACTTTAGAGTTTAGCCAGGACAGGACTGTGTTTATGGCATAGTTTGTGTTATGCACGGGGTTCCACCATGCTAGCCTATCTCAGGACCGCGGCATACATGGCTTCACCGCCGTACTACTACCCTTATCCCTCGATTGTATTGCTATCTACAGTATATTCCTGGGTGGAAGCTTAATTGCTAGGCTAGCTACATTTATAATCTATACCAGGATAACTCCAGCTATCACACTTTCTCCCATACTGACAAAAGGGATGTTGCTCAACATTGGCTTTTGCCCCGGTCTTCTAAACCATGGATGGACTATAACAATTCTTCAAACTTTCTCCCTTTCTTCATTCTTGTTCTAAGTGCAATACAGTGTCAGGTACTTGATTATTTTTGTCTAGGTGTTATACACATAGTTGTTAACATACTTGTGAGCCTCTGCACAAGAAAATGGATGTTTTCTGTTAGTAAGCATCGGAAATCAAATAACGTATTAAACTGCAGCCTTCATCGTTTGGGGATGAAGACGTTGAGTTTGGTGGTGCAGACAGGGTTAATATCCTTGTTTTGTTTTGGGGGGGGGGGGTTTTGGGGGGGGTTGTGTGTGTTTTATCTCAATGTTTGGTGTAATTACTTGTTTACTTTAGCTTTTCGTCTATTTCCTTGGTTCGTTTAACTTTTCTATTCTCCTAATACTAAAATGGCTGATATGCAGTAAACTCTGGTTCCCTTGGACCTGGTACCTGATCGATTTTGGTCTTGTGAAAGGTAAGGCTCACATATTAAATGTTTAAAAACAGACATAGCCTTTATTCAAGAAACGCATATGCACCTCAAGGACCATCCCAGGTTACGCAAGCCATGTGTTAACCAGGTTCATTCCAGGTTTAATTCCAAGGCCAGGGGTGTTGCTATATTGATTCATAAGAGGATGCAAATCTATCCCCACTAACACTATCTCAGATCCTGATGGGAGGTATTTAATTGTTGCAGACTTGCTGTTGCTGCCAGTATTGCTTGTGAATGTGTACTGTATACCCCAAATTTTGTTGATGTGAGTTTTGCAAACAAACTATTGAGTATCCTTCCCTGTTTGAACACTAATCTCTTAATTTTTGGAGGTGACCTCAATTGTGTTTTAGATCCACAGTTAGACCGTTCTAAGCCAAGACAGCATCTTCCTCAGGGATGTCGAGGTCATTCTCAGATTTTATGCTTGTCATGAATCCTCCCTGATCTGCCACTATTTATATTTGTTTTCATGCTTTATTTCATCTAATATTTTCCTCATGCCGTGTCAAAAACCTCCATGTCATTTTAAATCTGCTTATTCCCTTTTGCTTTGCTGTCACTCCCTTCCCTTCACCTTGTTTCCACCGCCAGCAGCTCATTCCCTCGATTATCCCTCAGTATACAGAAAATACCAGTCCACTTTCCTTTGTTCTCTGCCAGATTGCCTCTTGCATTATGGTGAGCTTTCCCGCACTACTACCTGTTTCATGAACCTTCCGTCCGAACCTCTGCCTGATTCCCTGGACTCTTATTCTCTGCTTATTTCCCTGGACACTGATTCTCTGCCTGTTCTCTCTCAGATATGTTTGCCTTCTCTGACTGATCTGCTGGTTTTGACCCCTGACTGTTTTTTGGAATAAACTTTGACTTCTTACCTGATTGTTTTTGAGTCATGCTTCTAGGTTCACATATGTTCTGAGTCAGTGAGCGTAACAGTACAATGTTGCCAAAAATTAACCCAGTCGACTCAGAGACTCTCAGCCAAGAGATGGCGACACTGACTTGTGCTCGACACAAACACGAGCAACAACTCACCGCCATTGCGGGGGCTCTCCTGGAATCCTCCACAGTCCACGACAAACATTTGGAGGCTCTCTGGGACCGGATCCAGCAGCTCACTCTGATCAGTCAAACAAGGGCTGCTGCATCATCTACCAGTTCTCCTGCTTGTGCCATTTCCAGTCCGGAACCTCATCTCTCTGCTCCCGAATGCTTCTCCAGAGCCCCAGGTACCTGTCGGTCCTTCCTCACACTCTGCACATTAACTTTTGAGTTGCAACCCCTCACATATCCGACCAAGAGGGGTCACAAATGTCTTTCATGGTCAACCAGCTAATGGGACTGGGGTACCACTGAGTGGGAGAAGAAGTTGGAACTCTGCTGTCCGGTGACAGCCTTCTCTGACGGTCTCCGGAGAGTTTTCGACCATGCTACACCTGGCTGTGAGGCTGCTGTAAGCTCTGGCTCTCTTTGCAGAACATACCCCTCTGGGTTGAGTCCAGAAAGTTGGTGCCACGCTTTGTAGGGCCATTCCCCATACCCAAGATCATCAACCCAGCTGCTGTTCGCCTGCGATTTCCCAAGTCTCTCAGGATCCATCTCACTTTCCAGGTGACTCAAGCCACTTAAGGAGAGTCTGCTTCACTTTCATCTGGTCATTTCCTCATGCCTTGTCACTAACCTCCATATCAATTTAGATCCGCCCTCCCTTTTGCTTTGCTGTCACTCCCTTCCTTTCACCTGGTTTCCCCCACTTGCAGCTCATTCCCTTGTTAGTCCCTCAGTTGCAGCTCATTCCCTTGTTAGTCCCTTAGGTTAAATACCAGTCCACTACCCTTTGTTTCCCGCCAGATTGTGTTTTGCATTACGTTGAGTAATCCAGTTGTGCTAGCTTCCCTAAAAATCTGGTATCACTTCCAGCGTCACTTCATATTCACTTTTGCTTCAACTTTCAAGTTCTTTCAAAGAAATTAATGTTGAGGCTTCACATGATTGGTGGGTTGAGGAAATTGAAAGGGTATGCTTTACTATTTCATGTGCAGGACTGGGTCTCATACAGTTCAAAGTCCTTCATAGGATCCACTATTCCAAGGTCAAATTAGCAGAAATATACCCAAATGTGAATAGCAGATGTGACCGGTGGAGCCATGTCCCTGCCGATCGTAGCCACAGAGCTGTTTTACATTTGTCCAAAATTACAACGATTTTGGGGCATCATTTTTAAAACTTTATCTTACGTTCTCAAAATTGATCTGCAGCCATGTCCCTTAATGGCCGTCTTTGGGGTCCCTGTATATATGTCAAATGTACATGCCAAACAGGCAGATGTAATTGCATTTTCTTCCCTCCTTGCAGGAAGGAGGATTCTACTCTTGTGGAAATCATCTAGCCCTCTATTAGAGTCTCCCTGGTTGGGGGTCATGATGTTTCTTCTCAAACTTGAGAAAATCAAGTTTACACCTTGAGGTACAATTGAGATATTTCATGTCAGGTTGCAACCATTATTATCACATTTCAGCGAGCTAAAAAGGCTTTCGATTGATCAGCCATAACCATCTTACTCATCCTACTTTTCTTACTAGTATAATAGCCTAAGAATTACTTTTCATCCAAAGTTATTTGTTTATTTATTGATTGATTTATTTGTTTGTTTGTTTGTTTGTTTGTTTGTTAAATAGTTTTTAAATATTTAATAAATGTATTTACTTGTCTGTTTTATTATTAATATTTTATTTGATTTTGTTTTATTTATTTATTGATACATTTATTTATTTTCTCCCTTTTTTAGTCCTTGTCATTTTGTTTACTTATTTACCACTAGTTTGTTGTCCCCAGATTTTTTTTTGCATATCTATCAAGTCATGTTATATTAATACTCGTCCATTTTACCTGATATATGCCCTGTAAGCTACTTGTATTTAGTTTGATTTATTATCATTATTATTCTAATTATTATGATTATAATTAAGGAAAGGGTGATGGGTGATGGGGATTCTACTGTAATGTTATTGCATTAAAAATGTATTCAAATTATATTGAAAAAAATAAAAGCAACTAAGACCATTAGGAGAAAAGATGACCATTTTCATGCAATGATTCTAAATGTTTCATATGCTTCCAGGCCGGATTACCTGCTAAATTTGACATTGCAAAACATTGCATATAGACTTGAACAGCTTTTTTTTCTTGACTATGTTGCTATAAATGCTTTTCCAAAACCTCCTCATTGGCACATTTAGCTTCAGACAATGCTGACAGGGAATGTCCGTGCTGAGGTTATAGGTCCCTTGGCTCTATTCCTGTACCATCCTGCTTGGCATGGAGGCCTCCAGGAGAACAGCTCATTTGAGAAACATTTTGGGACTGGTTCAAATATAACCTGTTTTAGTTCCATTTTCTATTTTTGGATCCATCCAATATTACTATTAATATACACACTATCCAGTTCATGTCCGGTCCTGATGTATTGACTGGAGCCCTGGTAAAATATCTCTCTTAATTTCACCAACATACAGAGATCAATCCGATTAAACCAAGGTGTTGCTTCCTCTGCGTACAACCCATTCCGCTCTATAAAAATCATAGCTGGGACTTCAGGTGGGATTTAGACAGCTCTGAGATTCTCTGATTTGGAGTGGCAGACGCTGACGTATCCCATTGTCTCTCATTTCACACTTATATCCCGAGTGAATTAAAAAACTCAATTTCCTACTGTTGCCAGGATGCGACACCTTCTCCGTCATGATAATTGGCTGAGTGGAACTGATAGGGACAAAGTTCACCTTGACTCTTTCCTAAAAAGCCATCTGATTATCAATCTAGCCAGCTAGCTAAATATCTATATATAGCATATACAATGATATATATATATATATATATATATATATATATATATATATATATATATATATATATATATATATATTACTCAGCAAGTGAACAGTCAATTCTTGAAGTTGATGTGTTGGAAGCAGGAAAAATGGACAAGCGTTAGGATCTGAGCTACTTTGACAAGGGCCAAAATTGTGATGGCTAGAAGACTGGGTCAGAACATCTCCAAAACTGCAGGTGTTGTGGGGTGTTCCCAGTCTAGTCTTTTGGTTAGTACCTACCAAAAGTGGTCCAAGGAAGGATCAAGGACGATAGGGTCATGGGCACCCATGGGCTCATTTATCGTGCATGGGGAGCGAAGTCTAGCCCGTCTGGTCTGATCCCACAGAAGAGCTATTGTAGCACAAATTACGGAAAAAGTTAATGCTGCTATGATAGAAAGGTGTGACATACATGGTATGACACACAGTGCATCACAGCCTGCTACATACTGTATGGTGCTGTGTAGCTGCAGACCAGTCAGAGTGCCCATGCTGACCCCTGTCCACCACCAAAAAGTGCCTACAATGAGCATGTGAGCATCAGAACTGGACCATGGAGCAATGGGAGAAGGAGGCCTGGTCTTATGAATCATGTTTTCTTCTACATCATGGGGATGACCAGGTGTGTGTGTGTGCATTGTTTACCTTTGGGAGGAGATGGCACCAGGATGCACTATGGGAAGAAGACAAGCCAGTGAAGGCAGTGTGATGCTCTGGGCAATGTTCTGCTGGGAAACATTGAGTCCTGGCATTCATGTGAATGTTACTTTGGCACGTAACACCTACTTAAACATTGCTTCAGACCAGATACATCCCTTAATGGCAACAGTATTCCCTGATGGCAGTGGCCTCTTTCAGCAGGATAATGTGCCCTGCCACACTGCAAAAAATGTTCAGGAATGGTTTGAGGAACATGCCGTTCAAGAATTCAAGGTGTTGACTTGACCAAATTCTCCAGATCTCAATCCGATCGAGCATCTGTGGGATGTGCTGGAACAACAAGCCCAGTCCATGGGAGCTCCACCTCACAACTTCCAGGACTTAAAGGATCTTCTGCTAACGTCAGATACAACAGGACACCTTCGGAGGTCTTGTGGAGTCCATGCCTCGATGGGTCAGAGCTGTTTTGGCAGCACCAGGGGGACATACACAATATTAGGCAGCTGGTTTGTGTTGTGTGTTAGGAGTAATGTTGTGGCTGATCTGTGTATGTGTTTGGATTTCTCATATGCATACATTTAGTTCTTTCAATCTAAGAAGCCCTCTCTCTCTCTCTCTCCCTCTTCCTCTCTCTCTCTCTCTCTCTCTCTCTCTCCCTCTCATTTGAAATCTTGATCTTGACTGAAATATATATTATGAAAACCTAATCTAAATAATTCCATACTTTCAATTACATATTTGCGTGGCAGTACGTATATTGATGCATGGTTACAGCCCAGGTGATGTGAAGAACAGACTGAGGTTGAATGGACCCAAATTGGGCTAACTGGAATTTTGTTTTTTAACCAAAGTTCAAACAATGTTGTTTTTTTTTAATTTGTTGACCACAACTCTGGGCAGCACAGTTTTACTTAACTTTGCACAGCAATAGCTAATCCCTGTCCTGCAGATGTCACACACCAGGGTACATCTGGTTCAGACTCACAGTTGGAAAGATGCTCAACGTTTGAGAAGAGTTTCGCTCAGCCAAACAAATCAGCTATAGTGAGGAAAAATGGTGGGGGGTTGCCATAACACAATCGTGGGCAAACATCAAGCTCCCTCTCTCTCTCTCTATCTCCATCTCTCTCTGTCCCTTCAATGCAGCTTGTTTATTGAATTTCTTGAGACACGTTTGTACGGGGGCAAATGAGGCAAAAGATGGAAAAGAAAATGAGTAAGTGAGACACAGGGAGGAGGTAGCGAAAGAATAATAATTTAAAGGCACTCGCTAGAGTGATCTTCAGTGAGACTTTTATTTTTACAGCTTGACGCACATGGCTCCCTAGTGTGTGTGTGTGTGTGTGTGTGTGTGTGTGTGTGTGTGTGTGTGTGTGTGTGTGTGTGTGTGTGTGTGTCTCTTCGTGAGCGCTTGTGTGTTTGTGTGTACGTGCGGTTAATTCTCTCGCGTATGTATTCAGCCTTGTGAACAATAATAAACCTCTGCGAAACTAACAACCAGACAATTAAACCTTTCACCTCGCGCTGTTCCCCACTGCCTTCGCTATTAGTGTGGACACGCATGGTACAGACACACACACACACACACACACACACACACACACACACACACACACACACACACACACACGCGCGCACACACAGATGCATACGCGCGCACACACACACATACAGATGCAGACTGCTGAGTTGTGAGAAAATCCTGAGCTCTCTGTTATGCTGCTAATCCTCGCTCCAACTCTGAAGATGTGTGTGTGTGTGTGTGTGTGTGTGTGTGTGTGTGTGTGTGTGTGTGTGTGTGTGTGTGTGTGTGTGTGTGTGTGTATGTGTGCGTGTGTGTGTGTGCGCGTGCGTGATTGATTGGTGTGCATTATGCTTTAAAGGGACAACACACCTGAAAACCCACCAGCATTGATTTATTTTTTGGATTTACCTTGATATCCCAAAATTGTTTTAAACATTTTTAAATATTTGATCTGCATCTCATGATTTGTGGTCATGATTCAAACATAAATAAACATAATCCTAATGAATCTTGTTTTTAAAGGATTTTCCGGATTACCCTTTAAACCACCTATATACTTGTATCCAACTATATACTTGTGTGTGTGTGTGTGTGTGTGTGTGTGTGTGTGTGTGTGGTGTGTGTATTTTTGGATTGAGATGTGTTTTTGAGATGGGATCCCTTCAATTTCTTTCTATTATACTCACTTTTTTCACACGCACATGCAGCATGTAACGTGCACTGTATCTCCATTGTTATGCATTTGCATTTGTGCATGCGTGTGTGTGTGGTGGGGTCCATGTAAGGTGCATGTAATAAAGGTTTTCATTTGGTTATGGGGCCTCGGGAAGGGCTGTCCAGAGGAGCTTTAGATTGGATCCGGTGCGCGTCCGAGGAGGATGGGAAATAACATCAGCCGTCAGGAGAGAAGAGGTGAAAAATAACCTGTCATCACTTCTCTCGCCCCGTCTCTCTCTCCTTCTCTCTCGCCCTCCTCTCATCCGTCTGACTCTTCCCTCCTCTCTCTCTCTCCCCTTCATAGGTTTCCCACTCTTTTTTTTTGTGGGGGGGGGGGCTATCATTTAAAACTATATTTACTTGTCACATTGAGGTATTCCCTGTCTCTCTCTCTCTCTCTCTCTCTCTCTCTCAGACATTTGATTTCTCTCTCTGAGCGAAGAGACGGACCTCTTCAAAACCGGTGGGCGTCGAGGCAGATTTTCCGCGAAGTTAAGAGCTAACTAGCTCGACAAACAAAACAAACGTGTGAGAAATGGAGCGACAGGAGGAGAGGGTGATGAACGCAGCAAAGAGTGTGTGTTCTATGGAAGTGTGTGTGTGTGTGTGTGTGTGTGTGTGTGTGTGTGTGTGTGTGTGTGTGTGTGTGTGTGTGTGTGTGTGTGTGTGTGTGTGTGTGTGTGTGTGTGTGTGTGTGTGTGTGTGTGGAAGTGGGAAGGCACAGAGAGCTTTATAGGTGTAACTTGCCAGACGGGGAAGAGTGGGAGGGCGGGTGGTAAATTGAAAGAAAGCGTGTGGGAGAAGCGAGAAGCACGGAGACAGATATAGTATTTAAGGGCTTTCATGGCTTTTGATGCCGAGGAGTGGTAACGCTGAAAGGCAGAAGGATTTGTCTGCGACTGACCCCCAAAGTGAACATCAAATCCCCAGGTCTGTGCAAAAAATAGATGCGGAGGAGTTGCACATGAAGGGTCCCACTCAAATATCTCATTGACTGACTCCATTGAGTTTCCATTCTCTTCCGATGAAGGCAATAAAAAGTGATGCCTTACTTTACTTGATTACTCCCTTCAGAAAGTAATTTGTTACACTACTTGTTACATTACTTTTTATGTAGCTTGAGCTTGCATTGCTTTGCATTGTCACGTAATTGCCGCACGGTTAGCGTTATGCTTCCCTGTTACCCAGCATGCATTGTGTTCAGACTTCGGGAGTTATGTGACTGTATTAAGTTGAATTGTTGAGAATACGTTTTAAATGTCGTATGCAAGTGTTATGCATGATTGTTCAGTGTTCATTTTTTTTTTAAGTTTATGTTTGTAGGTGTTATGGGGAACTAAGCACTGAAACCGTGATGGTTTCGTTTGATGACCCCAGCGTTCATTTTTATGGTGAGTAAGTCTTCATCTCTCAGGCTGGCTGGCTCAATCAATCGAGCAATCAATCAATCAATCAATCAACCAATCAATCAATCAAACAAACAATCAATTGTTAGCTGGATGGCTGGTTTGCCGGGTGGTTGGCTGGTTTGCAGGCTGGTTGGTTAGTTGGTTGAGTGGCTGGCTGATTGGTTGGACAAAGACCTAGGTATGATTTCTGACTTAGGCCCTGTCTGTGTGCAGATTCCATATCCTTTCCTGTGTTTATGTAGGTTTCCACCATATAATACAGTTTTATTTTAGTCTAACCAACAACTTAAACAACTTAAATTGCTCTTTGCGCCCTTCA
This sequence comes from Zeus faber, assembly GCF_960531495.2. Classification (NCBI taxonomy): domain Eukaryota; kingdom Metazoa; phylum Chordata; class Actinopteri; order Zeiformes; family Zeidae; genus Zeus; species Zeus faber. Next base: position 11,626,734 of record NC_137201.1, on the reverse strand, counting down.
TTGTTTATGCTATTCATGTTTTGGACTGAATTTGCTCCTTATTTTCTCCATCTTGTGTGAAACACTGACAGACGCTGAGGGCACCGGGCAATTTAAAGAACAGAAGGACTTTTCTTCTGCAACAGCTGCTCAACGGCCAGGCTGAAAAAGATGGAAACAGGAGGTGTGAAGCAGTCAGGAAAGTCAGGAAAAAACATTGGACCTTGTGTTCATCCGGGGGAGTCTAACCACCACACTCAGTGGAATTAAAGCGAATGACCACAAATTTAAAAAAGTCTCTTGTTTTGAGTTTAGCATGACTTCGCACCCAAGATGGTGGGCAATGTGTTGGAAACCAAAAGTGTAGATAAGTGTGTGTGTGTTGTTGCCACCATGTGATTAAGTTCCATACTTGGTGAATATTAGATTTTTGTTAGATTCTGTGGGTGTATGAGACCATCTTTCTTTATTCTGTCTGCGTCCGTATATTATCCACAAGTAAATAACAGAGAGGCGTGATGTATCATGTTGACTGTGCAGATCACGGAGGAAGCAGCCAAAATTATCCGTAAATAAAACTAAAACACAACCAGATAGAAATACTGTCTCTGTGTGTGTGTGTGTGTGTGTGTGTGTGTGTGTGTGTGTGTGTGTGTGTGTGTGTGTGTGTGTGTGTGTGTGTGTGTGTGTGTGTGTGTATGTGTATGTGTATGTGTATGTATATGTGTGTGTGTGTGTGTGTGTGTGTGTGTGTGTGTGTGTGTGTGTGTGTGTGTGTGTGTGTGTGTGTGTGTGTGTGTGTGTGTTCAGTTCATTCAATAAAAAACAACAAAGACTCCTTAGAAGTCAGTGATTTTTATTTTGGGAGATAATACTGTTGTGCCCCTTCTCTTATGTGTCTCCCTGAATGTCAGAATGTATTGAAATGAAGTATTAGAATATGTCCCGTATTGTGCAGGGAGACCTAAAATCAATGCACTTTTCATATTCTTTGCTTTTTTGCTACTGGAATTGCAGTAGCATTCATGCAGTTTTAAGCAACATTGTTTTTGTGTAACGGACATCAGATGACAGATCCAAATCTGTCAGATCCAGAACGCCTAGGTCCATGGTTCACTGAGAAGGGACTAGATCTATTACTCATGGGACTGATCTACGGATTATGTAATCCAATTGAAGACTCTACTCACAGCAGTAATAGATCCAGTCCCTTCTCAAAGAACCACAGTGCCTCCACAGCCTCGACATCTCTATCGCAGGCACTGCAATCTATTACTCTTGGGACCGTATACCATCATGCGACAGTACGGTGATCACCCGAGGGAGGTCCACATAATATCATATCCCCAAGTGGAATGTCTGTTGACTTTTTACATCATTTGAGAGTGGAGAATCAGAGATTCAAAACAAGGTGTCACTGGTGTGAATCAAGAAAATATTTTTAAAGCTATGGCTTGTTAATGACAAGGGTGTGGCTCTTGGCTTCATTCAGCCAGCTCCCAGAATGCAAATGAGTAGGAGGACCAACAATGGCTACTTGCCACATGCTCACTTGACACCCTGCTGAATGGAGTAATCTCTACATTGTTCTTGTGTTTTGAGAGAATGTTGAGCAGCATCATCGACACACAAAATCTTTGTTTTAAAAAAGGCTTTTATTTAACAGTAAGAATATACATGTTTTATCAAAGTGGAATTATTTAGAAGTTTAAAAGTTCGGACAAAAACAACAAACCAAAGACTAGTATCTGCAGCCCTCTAGAGTGGATGAGTGAATAATGTACAGGTTATCAATGAAGCAAGTATGTAAGTCTGTCAATAATATTAGACTCTGTATGTCAACCTCGGTGTGTCATTAAATATATAAATGTGCATATGCCAAATATCTTCAAAATTCTTGGCCACTGGCTGCATTTGCAGGTAAACTTGAGAATCTTGTCTATTGCTACTTGTTCATAATCTGCATCACCAACCTCAACGGACTTTGTCATGTCATCAACTTCTTCCGTTGTAACAGGCCTATCGTCGGTCTCCTCCATTGGTTCTTGAAAATATTCAGTTTCATCGTCACGTTCAGGTTGAAATCCACAGTTTGAAATGTTCACATTGCTGTCATTCTCTGCGTCACTGTAGGAGAGCTGACTATCATCGCGGAAAATGTAGTCCAGTACGAGCTGCTTACACCGACTTGGATCTATTGCACTGGTCCGATTAAGGTCCGTGATATGATTAAGAGCTTCTGTGACCAGCTTCTCGTAATCCATAACAACACGGAGATGAAAGTTTTCACAGACAAGTGAAACCTTAGGCTTCTCTTCTTCTGTTTACAGAAGTGACGTCAGCTTTTCTTCCTCATGGGTTACGCCCCCTACACAATAATGTATCCGGGTCTGTGTAAAACGAGTACGATTTAAAGGTTGAACTCTATCAAAAAGGTTTCACATTGTGACTTCAAATCACATGGAATATGGAGGGATGATTTTCACCTCGATGGTCACTTAAAAGGAAACGAACGATCTCTGTTCAGTGTCTCGGTAAGTGAACTGTGTTTCCCCATGTCATCTAAAGGGAAAATTTAACTCGATGGTTTAACATTTATCTGCTATTTATAAATCAAACTCTGATTTGAAAATATGTTGAGATATAAAAAAACCCACAAAGGAACACGAATCTGGAAATTTCAAACTTTCCTTCCAGAAAATTTTAACATATTTGGCAGCTGGTGAAGAATTTTTAGAGTTTCGCTGCGGTGGGTCACATATATCCTCTGCTGACTTCACCCCCTAAAGAAGGCCCATGAGCAGGACACTCCCCTGGGGGAGTGTGCGTGTAGGCTCTTTGGGGCCTCCAATGACAGGCTTCTGTAAGTCAGGCCTATGGCCTTCACTAGCCAATGAGCCATTTGCTCCTTGGATAGGGGTCTAGCCTTTGCCTTGGTGCCGAAGCACACAAACAATTGGGAGTGGGTCTGGGAGTGGGTGCCATATCGTTCCATGCGCCTGCGAAAGAAGGTACTGTCGGAGGCGAATCTCCCATGAGGGACCCTCACACATAGCACAGATTGGCGAACCACGGGTGGCTGGGCCAATACCGAGCCACCAGCCACAGTGACAGGTTGTCCTCCTGAACTCTCTTCAGCAATGGCTGGATGAATGCCACATGGGGAAAAGCAGTTCCTCCGGCCACGGGTGGGCCAGCACATCTACACCCAATGGGGCTGATCCCTCCCATTGACCTCCCATTGTGTCGTTTCTTGTGACGCAAACAGGTCCACCTCCCCCCGGTCAAACTGTCTCCAGATCTCCGCCACCATCTGGGAGTGAAGTTGCCAGTCTGCTGCCCGGGGGTTCCCCCAGGACAATATGTCTACTCCGTGGGAGAGGATGTTCTTCTCCGCATACAGCAGTAAGTTGATGGATGTATGCAATTGCAGATGTGTTGTCTGACCTCACCAGAACATGTTGGCACTTGAGCGCTGGCAGGAAGTATTGCTGAGCTTATAACACTGTGTGCAGATCTAAAACGTTTATGTGACGCTCCTCCTGCGTCACTGTCTATCGCCTGTTGACTGTCGCACCATTGCTGCTGATGCAATCATGCCCAGCAGTTTCTGGCACAATGTTAGTGATGTCACTAACATTCCGGGACTGAATTATCACGTGCATGACTTGATGGCCTGAACTTTGACTGAAGAGAGACAGGCCATCATCGAAACCCAGTCCAGCTCCATGCCTATTCTCCAGGTTAATTGCGAAGCCTAGACTTTTCAGGTGGGAAATGGTTAAACTGGCCATCTGACAGACTTCCCTCTCGCACTGCCTGCGGGGCCAGTTATTGCTCAAAATAATTATTTTGTAATTATAATTGTTTTATTGTTATTATTTGGCCTACAATTTGTCAAAATTGTTATACACTCTCACCCCCTGCTGGCATGACATAGCCCTTGGTCGCAGTCCGCAGTCGTTGGGCATGTGCGTCAAGCCGCTGTGCATTGCGAGGCCGAGTGCCCACTCAAACTAGGGACCCACTGGTCTGTTATGTGCACGCTTTGAGCCTGGGTGCTATGGATGCTACCGGGTGTTATGAGTTTGACACACTTAGTTGGAGAATATGTAGTTGGACTTTGTAGGGGTGCTTTGTGGTACTGTCCCATGCACAGCCAGCTCGTGTTTATAACGGGGGGCTGCTACACAATTTCAGTGGCGGGCATGGCGGAAGGGGGCATGTGATTCATGGTACAAACACTTGGGCACATATGTGGGCAAACGGTTTATATGTTTTTCCACTGTAAAAGCTTGCTTCCTGCCATAAGCACGCAAAGAACGGAACACTTTGAATGGACAGGACAGCCATCCCCCAGCCAGCCACCAGGCCCCCCCTCCCAAGGTTCATGGCCTGCTTAACGTGGCAGCAGGGCCCTGGGAGTGCTGCAGGCGCAGGTTGCTGTCCGCAGGGCCTAACACGCACAGTTGGGTGGGGGCCTTGTGGGGGATCCACGACTGGAGGGCCTCCTGGTTTTTCTCTTGTTCTTCGAATTTTGCCATCATGAGGCCCATCACGTTGCCAAAGGCATTGGTGGGGCACACCAGAGCATCCAAGAGCAGCAACTTCTTCCACTCCTGGAGCCTGGTCAGGCCTAGCCAGAGGGCCCAATGTAGGGCTACATTGGCACCCATACTACATCCGGTAAAATGGGCCAAGCAGCGAGTGAGGCGGAGGGAAAGGTCTGTAGCCTTCCGCAGCTCCACCAGCGTCTCCTTGTTCAATCCTCCTCCAACATAGCCCCTTCGTCGTAGCTCTCCTCACACCAATGCACCACTGTTTTCCTGATGGTGGCCAGGGAAAGCTGGGCGCAGGTTTGCACATCATAACGTCTCCAAGCAGAGCCTCCCCCGTGTGCCACCTTCCCAGGCATGTCACGCAGGAGCAGTGGAAGTCTCCTGTCTTCCTGCTGTGTCAGCAGTCAGGATACACCCTCCTGGGCGCCATGTTTGTTTGTGTGAATTTTGAGAATCTTGACGTTGGATTATTTTTACGTGAAGCAAGCAAAGAGGTAGAGAGGAAGGTAAGCTGCGGTTATATATATATATATATATATATATACCCCCACTCGGCGGCAGGATGGGAGCGCAGTGTCATCCCTTCCTCTGTCTTTCAGCGTGTATGTAGAGTCTTCGATTGGATAACATGATCTGTCAATCGATCGCATGAGTACTCAATCACAGTTCCTGCGATAGAGAACTGAAGTGGAGTGCTTTTCTTCGGGCTTTTCTTCTTCAACGTGTATGTTATCAAGTTCCAAATGTTTTTGGGGACATTGGGGGAAACGTAAGAAAACCTTGAAACAAACAGCTCACATGGAGGGGTAAAGCAGAATCCAAATCTGAATTTGTGCAGTGTCCTCTGCTTTAGGGTTGTTGAAGTCCGTCCTCTATTCTCTAGCAGCTATTTGTGTCTTTGTTTACTTTGAAGATCCAGGGATTTTCCATGTTGTGTTGCGCGGTCTTGTGGTTGCTTTAGTTGTTGATAGGCTCAAAGATGGAAGTCTGCTCCACACAGGAAAGTAAATGACACTCTTTCGATTTTTTCATCTAAATTGTCCATACATACATGGATTCTCAGGTACAGTAAGTCTGTTGCTTTATATACACTGTAAGATCCAAATTTTCCAAATACTGATGTTGTGCACTGTCAGTGTGCATGCGTCACATGGAGAGTACCTGCTAGAGTTTTCTATGGCAGGTAATAGCTATCACTTTTTCTGTGATAGCTATGGCAGTATAGGAGTGAGAAAAGGAGAAAGTTCAAAGCTGATATTGGTGATCTGTTTGTTTGACTGTGATGAGTCTGTGTGTGTGTGTGTGTGTGTGTCCACAGGTGAGTGCACAGGACTTGTCTCAATTAGTTCTGGTCTATAAGGAATTATATAATCGCGCCTTCAAGCGGTGGAAAAGACCCAGCAGACACCCCTGAGTTCTGCAACCGTATAGATACTCCATACCCGCAGGAAAGCACCATGCCCGCCAGATACAAAGACCCCCTGGCCCACAGGGAAGCCGAGGGCCCTCAGAGCAACACCAACGCCCGGCTGGAGGAGCATAAACCAGTCACAGAGAGCACAAGGAGACTCTGCACCCCTGAAGCGCACACATACAACCAACTCCCACATGCAGGCATAAAACGCACCCATAGGCACAGAACCCAGGCCGCGGATGACAGGCATGGACCAGGCCCAGGGCCAGGCCCCGCGCTTACAGACCGACACCCCACCAGAGCCACCCACCTTTAGGCGAGCCGGCAGGGCCCCCATGCACACCAACGCCCCACGCAAAGGCGAGGCCCGCCATACAGCAACCGGCCTGATGCTCCACACAACCACAAGCCCTGAGTGCCCACTGACGTAGCTGAGTGCGCTTGGCACAGGGCAAACGGATGACAGCACCCCCGCTGACGCCCGCAGACAGCCAGATATGTGGGCCCTGCACCACCTAGGGCTCCCGCTACAGAGAACCCCCGCAGTGGGAGCAAGGCCGACTGCCACCTCCCACACCCCAACCCACACCGACAACGGCGAGCAGCCTCCAAGTGGCCCTGAAAAGCACCTGGCGGGGCTCTTTTTGCAATTTAATTTCTAGAGTAGTTATATACTGTATGCTACCGACTTATAACTTTGAAGACTTTCATGAAATCCCCATTGTAAGAGCAGCCAAACATCTCACTGTTCTGCAGCCAAGTGAGCTGTATTTTGCAAAGCATTCTGTAGGTTCCATCAGATACCGTTTAGTATCTTTATGTGATTATTAGTATAGTTACAGTACTATATGTTACTATATTACTCATTCTAGAGTTATTGCTATGTAGAAGAGAGATGGATTCTTTTTTTATAGCCAAATAGCAAGACCTATTTGCATGCCCTACCCTCAAAAAAGGTATGCAACGAAACGCTTCCTTGAAGAAATTAAGCTTGATCCAAGAAAAGGATCAAAACTCAAAAACTTAAATTAATTTTGAGGTACTGACTGACTCGAAAGGAATGAATCACAAAAAGATTCATTCTGCCTGGCTCTTGCCAGAATGTTGTGTCATGTATCTCAGGATTCAGATTCACAGTCTTTCCCACTGCAGACAGTTATACCTAGAAGCAACAGCAACACAAACACAGTGGCGGGGCCAACTAATTAACACTTCCCGTTTGTGTATGTGTGTGTGTGTGTGTGTGTGTGTGTGTGTGTGTGTGTGTGTGTGTGCATGTGCGTGCAGGCGCGTGTAAATGCCCCTGATAGGATTGTGAAGATGAAAACTTGAGTCTGCTTCTCATGTCGCCAATTAATTAAAATCTATGTAGAGAGGGTAGCCTGACCACACCATTCACTGCATATACATTTACACATTCCGAGAGGAGGTGGAGGTGGAGGCGGAGGTGGAGACAGAGAGGGACTCGGGTATGCAGCGTAAAGAAGCAGCGTCAAAATAACTGAGGGAGCGGGAGGAGAAGCACGCCGGGGGAAAGGAGAGCGAGGCAGACAGCGCAGCAAAGTGGAGTAATGAAATAAGGAGTGAGGAGTGGTGATTTTTCCCCCTCTCCTAGGTGAGGCCCTTGGTAACAGTTTCTTGACATAGCGTGCAAGCTCAGCATCCAAGGGGGCTTGTGGACCAAAGGAGGGAATCAGGACGATCAAACATGTAATAAATCCTTCTGGCTGGAAAGGCCCCCACTAAAACCCTCCCCTCTGTAGATGTGTTTTTTTTTTGCAGAGCGCTGGCAGAACATGCATCGTGATAACAAACAGGATGATTTGATGCTCATATGAATTTAAGGCAGATCCACCTGCCATCCGAGTGGTGTGTTGAGGGCCCTCCGACACAGAGACACAGGCAGAGATGTTGCAAACACGCAAGTTTATTGTAGACAGTGGGTAAGATGAAACAAATCAGGAGCAGATGGAACATTGTCATGACAGAGGCCTTCCCTTGTGTGTGGGGGGGATGGGGCTTTAACAACAGGCCTACAGCCACCCTGATCCCGGGCCCAATTACTTATACCCAAGATGGGGGTGGCTGCTTAAACCACACCGCCCCCACATCACAGCATTATACCCAAATTAGATGATTGACATTCATATTTTAACTCAGTCATGCCCACCCGTCACTGTGCAACTGATGGAGGTTAAATGAAAACTGCTGTTGTATTCTGTGCGTACTTACAATGGGATGCATTTTATTCAGATCCTGTTGAGGCCACTGACCTATAAATAGCATATGCAACCTGCCACATAACTGCATTGTGGCCTTTTTGGGATATCTTGGTTTGCTGCCATGTAACTGTATGCCAGAGCTGGTTGAGATAAGATAAGATAAGATAAGACAAGATAAGATAAGATAAAGATACTTTATTAATCCCCAAAGGGAAATTACAGTGTTGCAGCAGCAATGACATAAATGACAAAACACACATAATGTACAAAAACTAAAGTACATTAAAAGTATAAATATACATATTGTGGTGGACAAAGCGGCGTGGTCAAGCATCAGCTGCAGACAACAGCACTGGTCTCTTTTCCCGCGGCCACCAAGCTTCCTCGAATCAGCCGAATCAGCGCCCACACGGTGCTGATTGGTCCGACTCGACGCAGGGAGTTTTCTTAATGTTTGTTTGTCTTACAGAGGAGATCGGCGCACGGGCTCGTGAGCAGCCCAGGAGCGGAACACCATTCCTCCTGCGCCCGAGAGGACTATTATCTGCAATTATTTTAAATAGATCCTCAGATATATATATATATAATTGTGGCCTGCATGCCACATGATTGAACTGAACAATAAAACTTTCGCCATGTCGGCGCACCAATGCAAGAAAGACTCCCTCCCTAAATCTTTACCTGTGGGAAGAGACCTCCACAAGTGGCTCCTGAGCAGGGACCCGGGAGGGGCAAGGCGCCGAGTAAAAGGCGCCGCGGAGTCCATCCGCGGGCTGTAGAAATGGCTCACGGAACTGGAGGAATAGCGGCACTACCTCCGCTGGCAGCTGGGGCGCATCCTCGCCAACCTGAGCTCCCTGGAGCACGCCATGACCGCCCAACAGGAGCCGGCCAGAGGTCCAGACCTCATCGGGCCGTTAGACCGCAGTGCCCACATGTATCGTTTTGTGTTAGTCCTAGTGGATTATGTAACCCAGTACCCAGAAGCAGTGCCCCTGCGCAGTATTTTGGCCCAAAGTGTAGTGCTAGGGCTGTTTCAGGTCATCTCCCGAGTCGGGATTCCAAAGGGAATCCTGACCGACCAGGGCACTACCTTTATATCAAGTACACTTTGGGAACTTTACGAGTTACAGGTCATCCGCTCAATTCAGACCAGCGTTTACCACCCCCAGACTGACATATACCACCCCCAGACTGACATATATATATATATATATATATATATATATATATATATATATATATATATATATATATTATATTATATTATATTATATTATATTATATTATATATTAAGGCCTCGTCCACACGTATATGGGTATTTCTGAAAAAATATTTTTCCCCCTCCATTTAAAAAAAAATCCTCTGGCGTAAAAAGGGGTAATTCAAATTCTCGCTGGCAAACGAGGGAGAAGTCCACAGCTTTAGTCACACGGGCCCAGTGGCCACACGACTCCGCCACACTGGCACCAATCCCCTGCTGTGGGGAGAAACAGCGATTATAATACTTCTTGGTCTGGGACTAGACGAATCAGCGGAGCTCCTCCTTTGAATTGCCCGATCCCCAGCAGCTGAGCAGCCCTGGGATGGGATCCTGCACCGCCTGTCTGCAGCGGCAGCTTGACCACACCCCCTTGGTCTGCCACAACTACATTTTTAGAATTACCCATATACATGTGGACGAGGCCGAACTCTGCCAGCCAATAATTGGTTTGCCCTCAAAATTTTCTATATTTTGTTTATCAAGTGTATTAAACCACAGAAGATGGAACTCCAAATGAGGGCATGTACACCAAAGGCAGGGAAGGTGGAACTCCAAATAAGGGCTCAGTGAGTATAGATTTGGACATTTTAATTCAGAAAATCGGTGGTATTCCCCATTCCCCAGGGGAAAACAGGTGGTCGAATATAGTGGGGTGGACGGTGGGTGGGGGCTTTTCGGGTCCCTCGCTCGACCAAAATAAAAGGCTCATGGGCAGAGGACAAGCCTCCACTGGAGAATATCAATCATAGAAAGAGTGACGGTTCGCTATAAAGGCTGCAGGTATGCACACACATTTTCAATAAAAACTGGACTAAAGCTGAGAGATGAGATAAGAGGGGAGTGGAAGGCAGTAAAGAGTGGAGAAGGGATGAGAGGAGAGAGGGCGGAGGGGGGGCTTAAGAGAGGGACGAGAGCAAAGAGACCAGAGGCCGGCGGAAAAACAGAGCTATTTAA
>NC_137201.1:11608841-11613841 GCF_960531495.2 Zeus faber | reverse complement strand
CTTGAGAGGCGGGAGGACTGACCACTTATTTTCCATGCTGTGTGTGTGTGTGTGTGTGTGTGTGTGTGTGTGTGTGTGTGTGTGTGTGTGTGTGTGTGTGTGTCCGTGCGTGCACGCGCGCGTGCCTGCGTGTGTGGGTGGGTGTCTGGGTGGGTGTGTGGGTGGGTGTGTGTGCGCGCGCGATAGCTGATACACACACGTACATGCATACAAACACTGCCGCTCTTTCTCCCTCAATCTCAAATTATCTTTGTTGGACCTCATTTTACTGGGTCTGTTTTGGCAGGGACACAAGGCGAGGCGCGTCGCACAATTTCGCTCCTTGGGGATGTGTCTGTGTGCGTGCGTGTCTGCGTGTGTGTTGAGAGAAAGGACTTTTTTTTTGTCACCCTAAATCAGAAACTATGGACAAGGCGGTATGAACAGAGGAAGTGTGCGCGGAGAGGAGTGGCAAAAAGAGATGGTTGAGGAGTATGAGATCGAGACAGTGGTCAAAAGTGTTTGTGTGTGTGTGTTCGTTGTACTATACTTATGAGGACCGGTCTCCCAATTGACAATTTTTTTGGTTTAGGAGCGCACCAGGAACATGGCTCCTCACTTACCAGGTATATTTACCTCACTTTGGTCAAAGTACAAGAATGTGTCAAGTCAAGTCAAGTTTATTTACATAGAAATCAACGGCATCCCCTAGTCTGAACCCTCATCCGAAACAAAGGAAGAAACCTTGAAAAGGAGCCACAGGAGAGGGATTCCCCTTCCAGGATGACCAGGCTGCAGTGGATGCCGAGTGGGCAACATTAATAAAATCATATGACAAATCTTAGGTTATTGTATTTCTCTACTATACAGTATGAGAATGTAATTGCTGGTGCAGGTAGACGCCTCCAGGGAAGTGGTCCTCATCAGGCCCGATCCAGGTTGGTCGGAGCAGCTTCCTCCACACCTGGAAAGGGTCGCGACCAGTCTCCCTCGGGCTCCGTGACCACAGCAACAGCCTCCTTACGCTTGCAGCAGACTGACCCCGCCCCTCTCCAAGCAAGAGAGGAGGCGAAGAACACAGTGGGTTAGTATCCAGATGTAAGATCTGTTATGTACTGTAGGACTAGATGTTAATAGCCCTTGATTGCACGCGTGAGACTCTTTTTCTTCCTCCGGAGCATACAGTACAGAGAGCGGTGGCCAGGACCGTGGCACACCACTTTAGTGTCCCTGTAAACCACCTATATCCGTATCTTTGTGTGTGTGTGTGTGTGTGTGTGTGTGTGTGTGTGTGTGTGTGTGTGTGTGTGTATGTATGTATGTGTGTGTACGTGGGGAGGGGGCTAGACAGATGAGAGGCCCTGTCTGAGTTGACACCGCATCCCTCCTTTAATCTTCACTCTCACTCCGGAGGCTCACACACACACACACACACACACACACACACACACACACACACACACACACACACACACACACACACACAAACATGACAAAAACACACATAACTGTGATATACATGGAGTCACATACATACATGGAACGGTGGAGCAGAAAGCATACATACCCATCACTGGTTCACACAGACACATCGTACAAACATCACACACTCACTCATGTACACACACACACACACATACACACACACACAAACACACAATATTCTACTAGTATCAAACATCAAGATTCAGACAGAAGCAACCAACAGCGACGGCACAAACCGACACCTGGTGACACCGCATCAAGCCGCGCTTGTTTTTCCCGAAGAAGGAATAATTCAATCATCCCTGCCCTCCTCTTTTCAGGTTTTCCGGTGTTCCTCCTGGATCTTTCAGGAGAACGAGGGTAGGCAGAGAGGACAGCCATTACAGCAATAACAACAACAATGAAAAGTATCTGTCAGTTGTGGATTTGGTTCGGCTTTTTAAGTTTCACAGTTTCCGACTGTGATTCTGGTTTTAACCCTTTCTTTGCCTGGTATCCAGAGAGAAAGACGGAGCCAACAGATGGAAAAGAAGCTGCAGTCACAGACAGGCAGCCAAGTCCAAAATGTAACGTATTTTTAATGTTTAGAGTGTATTAAATATAATCATAATTAAATTACTGAACCTTGAACACCAACACTAAGTGTGGCATTCCGGCAGGGACCAGGCTTTTCATTTTTCCATTAAATGTATTATATTTTTGCTGGGATAGGAACACACTCAGTCTCCGTGTGTCCGTGTGTTCATGTGACGGAGAGAGAGAGAAAGGGAGAGAGAGAGACAGAGAGAGAGAGAGAGAGAAGAGAACTGTGAAACAGCTTAGGTCGTTTTAGAATGCAATGCCCCAAGCATTTGGGCTTATCTACCAGCATGCACACACACACACACACACACACACACACACACACACACACACACACACACACACACACACAAAGGGACATAAATGCTTTGATCAATACCTGTCATCCATTCCAATACACTAATCCGATTTCTAATCAAAGGCTCAAAAAGTTGGAATGGTGTGTGTGTGTGTGTGTGTGTGTGTGTGTGTGTGTGTGTGTGTGTGTGTGTGTGTGTGTGTGTGTGTGTGTGTGTGTGTGTGTGTGTGTGTGTGTGTGTGTGTGTGTGTGTGTGCGTGCGCACGCGCGCTTGTGTTTGTGTGCGCGAACTGAGGACTATTTCTGTTTTTTCCTGTTCCAAAATGTAGTGAATGTGTGTACAGAGTCAGTGTTCAGTGGCGTCACCAGAGATTTTTAATAGGGGTGTCCAGATGGGACCACGGAAAACGTTGGGGTGGCCAAAACCTTGTCTGTGGGTGGGTGGGTGGGGGGGGCAGTCACGGCATCTGGCTTGTCACGGCAACATGGTGGGGCATACCGCTAATGGTGAACAAACAACGTTCATTTCAACACCTTTCTTTTAACATCTTTACTTTAATCCGTACAATGTGGTTTTCGACTACAGAGAACCAGGAAGGGAGTGGAGCCGGAGCGGGGGCATGCGGGCTGTATGGGGGGCCCGACCAGCTCTCTCCCGCCTTCTTGTGTTGATAGACTCGACCAACTACCCATCAGATCTGGGGTGGCCACAGGGGTGGCCACTGACATTTTTGGCCACTCGCCTTTCTCAGAATCGTCACTCTCACATATTGCGTACGGGGCAGTGGCTCAGGAAGTCGAGCGGGTGGTCTAGTAATCGGAAGATTGTCGGTTTGATTCCCGGCTCCTCTTGGTAGCCTGCTAGCGAGCAAGACATTTAAGCCCTTAACTGCTCCCTGGGCACCGCTATATGGCAGCCCACTGCTCCTAGATACGTCAGTTACTAGGATGGGTGAAATGCATTTCATTGACTCAGTACTTGAATCTAATTACATATTACACGTACTGTTAGATATTTGCACATTATTATATTAATATTGTTACACTATTATAGATGTACAAAATGCATATTTAAGACTTTGCTCAATAATCTGCTGCACGCTACACAGAATTATTGAGTGTAGAATGGGAATATTACACAGTAGTTGTGATAGAAAAATGTCTCATTAGCGTTCTATATACACTGATAAGAATAAGGAGGCACTTGGAAAAGTTTCTGTCTTGAAATCTTTACTTTTTCCAATTTCAAAATCCTCTGTCAGTACATTACTTTGAGAATAATATTAATTTATTCGCCCAGTACCAACCTGTCACTTCTAGATTTTCACTTTAGAGCAGTGGTCTCAAACCGTGTAATCCTGTTAGAAATAGCTCAATTATGACCTATTTAATTATGTTTTATATTTTGAAAACATTACGTACATTTGTGTGGATTGTTTCAGCATTGTGATTTGAAAAAGTTATTTGCGGGCCGGATTTATCACTATATTATCACCATGGAGCGGGTCACATTACATTGTCTCGCAGGCCGGATGTGGGCCCCGGGCCTGTAGTTTGAGACCCCTGCTTTAAAGAGCTTCCTTTTATTTGTTTTCCCCTAACCAGTGAGTCAGTGTCGGCCTGGCACCGCCAGACCAATTCGCCAGTGTGTATTAGTCTGGAATCTCTCCATTCATTTTCGATTTCCAAGGGATGTTACCAACATGCGAGACCAAAGTGTCTCTGGATGCAATTGGATAGACCTACAACCAATCAGAGCGTTGGATAGACCTACAACCAATCAGAGCATTAGATAGACCTATAACCAATCGGAGAATTGGACAGACTTACAACAAATCAGAGCAGTGGATACACCTTCAACCAATCAGAGAAGTGGATAGACCTACAACCAATCAGAGCATCAGAATAGACCTACAACCAATCGGAGAATTGGATAGACTTACAACCAATCAGAGCAGTGGATAGACCTACAACCAATCAGAGCAGTGCATAGACCTACAACCAATCAGAGCCAAACAAAACGTGTGACGTAGTGAGTTGATAAATTACATTTTTACCAAATCCTGTCCGAAGTAAGGCAAACAACACCTTTCTTATCAACAAAGGCTTTTTAGAGAAAATATACCGTACAGTTGGTCTAATACTGTCGCGATAGGGGATTCAACAGACCGTTCCCATGTCAGCGGCAGCCATCTTGGTAAGGTGCCTCAACGGCTCTCCTCTGCATCGTCATCGTATCAAACCTGCCCCATATTGGTATGCGGTCGTGATTGGCCCGACCCTGATGAGGTCGGGTGGAAATCTGTTTGAATGGTTCCGCACATTTTTTATTCTGACAGCTTATGGAGCTTATTGTGCGTAATCACCGGGTGTCATGAAATTTCACTGCATATACACCGCGTTCCAAATTGTTGCGCAAAGGATATTTTTCTCTGATTTTCCTAAATAGTTGATGCAAATGACAGTCAGTATAATTTTCAAGTCATCAACCGTTAGGGTATAATTTGAATGTTATTGAACAAACCTCCCAATGATAACAGTATTTTTTTCAAAAATAAAAAACTCAAAATGCACTGTTCCAAATTATTATGCACAAGAAAGTTTCAAAACATTCTATAGGTTGTATAAAAACTGAAAATGGTCATCTGTTGAATTT
>NC_137201.1:11596341-11603841 GCF_960531495.2 Zeus faber | reverse complement strand
TGTGAAAGTCCTGCGGTGAGCCTGTGGCACAAGATGTAAAATTGTACACTGTAATTATAATGGATGGTCCTCTAACAGGTAAAACATCGCAGATAGATCTAGAAATAATAATTACTTTGAAAAGTTGTTAAATTAGTGACTAAATTTGTTTGTTCGCGTAGGTACAGCTGGAAGCTGTTCTCTCAGCTCTGATAATTGGCTTCCTCACTTCCCAGAGCACTTGGTTTGCACGCACGCAGACACACACACACACACACACACACACACACACACAAGCACAAAAACACACACGCACACACGCGCACACACGCGCAACGCCGCAGCCAGCTATAACAGACGGTGTAAAAAACACTGTTATCTTTGCCCCACAATCATCAGAGGTTTCACCTGGTGTGACAAACTCCAAAGCTGAGGAAAAAGGCTCCCTCAGAGTGGGATGTAGCTACACCCACACCTGCACCCACACCTCCACCCACACCCGTGCATGCCTCATTAGGCGTGGAATCAAAGCTCGGAATGAATGGGAGCTGAACTATGAGCAGAGTCCACTTCCCACGGTGGAAAAAAACTCTGAGATGAAGCTTGATTGTTATTATTGTTATTATTAACAACAACAACAATAATAATAATAATAATAATAATACTGATAATAATAATCATTATCATAATAATAATAATTATTATTATTATAATTATTATTATTATTATTATTATTATTGTTGTTTTTATTATTTTTAGCGGTCCAGCCCTGCATGCTATTGCTGTTGCTTGGATTTATTTTTATTTTTTAAATCTTCGTGATGTTTTACGGGCTAAAAGTGACTGGAACACGACAACCGCAGTACGCACAGCACGCATGAGGTCTCCTTAGAGCCAGGATGTTTCAGACGTCTTGTTGTCCACGTATGATCGATGTACATTTGGGGGAGAAAATATTGAAAAACTGTCGTCACTTTACAGGACGTAGAACAACGCTGAGGTGATTTGATTAGTATCAGGAGCGGGACACTTTGTGACTTATAACTTTGGATGATGATGATGATGATAAGTCCAAGCTTTGTCTCTCGGAACTCATTTACATTCTGCCACTTGCGACACGTAGACAGACAACTCGCAAAACTGTAACTCGTGATGCGTTTTACAAAACCCCGCCAACTATAATCGGTCACAGAAGGCGTTTTCAAACTGCAGGAAGTTCTAAGAACCTTTGGAGGAACCATCACTATCCTTTGTGTCGCACTCCATAATCCAGGAACGATAGCAATTGTTGGAACTTCTTGAGGGACATTTAAAGGAAACGACACAAGAGGAACATTCATTGACGTAATCCACGGTGATTTGTCGAACACATGAAAAATAAGATACTTCATTTAAAGTGAACATGTCTTTGTTTATACAGAAACATAAAATGTACATTGAAGAAAATCAGCGTCCTTCTGCCCCATTGGACACAGTGGACTGGGAGCGATCCTCGATCACTACAGGTTTTCCTCAGTGCAACCCAACCACCTCGTATCACCGGAAACAGTCTGATCACTGCATTAAAACTGTACCTAAAACGATTAAACTGGACCCTGTGCATTGCTGCCTGCAACTATTATTATTATTATTAATATTATTAATATTATTAATATTATTAATATTATTAATATTATTAATATTATTAATATTATCAATAATAATAATAATAATAATAATAATAATAATAATAATAACAATAATAATAATAATAATAATAATAATAATAACAATCATAATTTGTTATTGCCAACATTTTCTTCATGTGTATTGTACTTTCATGTTTCTCCTCCGCTGTTTATTTCATAAGTTATTGTATAGGACCGGATATTGACCTTTTATTTTTCTGGTCGTTTTCTTTTTTTTTGTTTGTTTATTTTATGTTGTTCATTGCTTTTTGCTATTTTGTTGCTATCTGTATTTTTTATCTATCTATATTTTTATTCAGTTTTTGGATATTTTGATATTTTTTGATAATTTTTATTTGTCAATATTATTAATATTATTAATATTAGTATTTCTTCTTCTTCTTCTTCTTCTTCTTCTTCTTCTTCTTCTTCTTCTTCTTCTTATTATTATTATTATTATTATTATTATTATTAATAATAATAATAATAATAATAATAATAATATTATTATGTTGAGGGTTATTTCAGAATTAATAATTCAAAATAAATGACAATTAAAAAACATTCCCTGTCCAAGGTTATAATTGGTGACCCCAAAACTGGAATTGAGTATTTATATTAAATTGAAAAGAAAAGACTATTTAAATGTATCTTTGCTTGTTTGGTAGTTTTCACTGCCTCTTACAACCAAATTCGCCGTTTCAGACTAAGCATCTTTTTTTTTAACTCAGAAGAAAAAAAAATCCTGTCAAATGGCCACTGAGCCATGACAAACGAGGGAGACCCAAAGGAGTTTAGAAAAGTAAAACAAACTAAATGTAATAAATTAATAAATGAATAAATCACAACCCCCCCCGTGTGTGAGTCTCGTTAAAGCTGTTGAGCTGAGGTGGCGGCTCCACTGTGACAGTGCGGCTCCCACTGTGGAGCTACGTGAAGGTGTGTGTGAACTCCTCTCCCAGAGCATTGCACCTGTCCTGTGGCGTCCACGCAAACGCCAATGAAGTGCGTGCGCGCCTTGAAATTTGTGTGAGGTTATGTGAACAAACTCCTCCAAGGCACGCAGCACAGGTGTTATTCACTAAGGATTTGCAATTTAGACCTTATATATATATATATATACATATTTGAGACAAGTATGCTGTAGGGGAGTCAGCGTAACACATGTATGTTTTGGGAAATTGATCCTTTACTTAAAATGGTGAGGTCATGGCCCCTTCAATTGTGTCACTAACTGTAATTGAGTCTGATACGATGCAACTGAAAGTACACACAGGGGCGGCCTTAGTGATTTGGAGGCCCTGGGTGGAACCGACGTGAGGCCCCTCCTCCACCTCACTTGACGCAAGCACGGCCAGGGTTAGCCATTCTAACGCTCTTCCCTAAGTTAGAAGAAGGCAATGGGACAAGATTGTGAATGATGTTAAATGACTCGGGAGTCGGGAGCTTTTAAAGGGGACCTATTAGGCGGTGTTAATTCCTCTTTCTTTTAAAAGATTTGTGCTGGTCTGTTCTAGTTTGTTCCAACTTTCGTTGCTGTTCTCCAAGCTTGTGGAAGACGCGGACACCGCGCCGGGACCCTCGGACGTGGCGATTTTTTTTGTTTCATGTGAATGTTGGAAAATATGTCATTCATAAATACATCCGCAATAAAAACACACTATTTTATTGGTTTTGTTTGCAGAAAGGCATAGCAGATCGCATGGAGCAGATAACCATAAAAGGAAATCCCTGACGATCAGCTCATGCTGAGTAGAAAAAACCTCTGAAAAACGAATGTGGCAGCGCGGTCGGAAGCCTCGGCGTTTTGTTCACAGCGAAATACACGGTTTTACTTCGGTTGAGCTCCCCAAATTTTTGCTGCTGAAAGTTCACGGTAAGTACTAAATACGTTTTAGAGCTAACTTTTAGAAGTCGGTGCCAAGTTGGCAACCATGGATACGCTTGTGGATGCCAAGACTGACTAAATGATTGCAGACTCCCTTTCTCTTTCCGACATCTTTAACTTGAGTAAATCAAGTTGTCATTGATTTACCTCATTATTCGACACTACGCCCGCGTCTCATATTAACATCCCACATTGTAACATTATACATATGACGGAAAATAAGGACAAGCATAATAGGTCCCTTTAAACACACACTTGTGTTTAAATGTGTGTTTAAATCCAACCACCCATCGTTGTTAATTTATCTTATGTAATGAATTTAGACGACACCTACGCAGCACAAGCTAAAAGAGCCAAACTTTTCATCACTTAAGTCCCAACACTACTCTACTCACCATAAAGGATAAACCTAATTATCGGGATACTTACTGGGATGTGAGTGATGCACGGAGCCGATCGCTGGTGTGACAAAGGAAAACTAAAAAATAAAATAAATATAAATCCCCAAAAAATCATGAGGCCGCCCGGGGTGCGATACTCCGGGCAATTTCCTAACTATATGGGAAGTGTATTAAAAAGTCAAACGACCTGCACTAGACAGTGTCTTGCTCCCCCTTTATTGGGGAAAAGGGAGGCTTACGATCCCTCAGCATCGATAGGAACCGTCTCATTATGTGGTAGGACCCCTCATTAGGTTTGTTAGGTTTCACGTCATCATGTCAAATGAAAGGTAAGTTATATCCACATTTCCACATCCTGTTCACTAACAGTAGGCTATTGTATTGGGTAAATACAATAGTAATTCTAAGTCCAGAGCAGACTACTCCAATGGCCAAATGGCCTACAAATAAAATAATCTCAATCTTTATTTTATTTACATATAATACTTTAGGTATTCTGTTGGCATCAGAGTAAAGCGCCAGCATTTCAAGGGTAGTATTTGAGGCAGTACCATTTTACACCACTAGAGGGTACTGTTGGCCTGGTAAAAGGGTGAGAATGTTGCTTTCCTCCCAAAAAGCATCCTCAGCAACTGAAAGCCAAGCATGGCATCAAGACAAGCAAAAAGTGCACAAAAACAAATAAACACGCACAAGTATTTTATATACTTTCAGGTACAAAACAAAGAAATCAAATGAGGACTTTAATATATGCACGGACTAAATTCCTTCTTACTGTCTGTTGTAAAAAAAATCAACTAACACAAATGATTGATTTATTCATTCAAAATTTGCATTTTACTTGTAAAGGCAACCAAAAGAAGAGGGCATAGAGGATATTGAATTAATAAACCTTTATTGAAATCAAAGAGCAGATAAAAACTTTAAGGCAGGTGAGCATTGAGCTGCAAAAATGGAACGTTAGAATTCATCTATACAAGGCTTGATCCGTTCATAAAAAATAGAAAATGATAAAGCCAAAGGAAACACCGTACACCAACGTGTGTGTGTGTGTGTGTGTGTGTGTGTGTTTGTGTGTGCGCGTGCGTGCGTGCGTGAATCTGCATGCATGGACGGCTGCTCGCAGGACAGTTTCCTCAACTTTTTTTCTCCATTAAATAAATAAAGTGCTATTATAATGAAATATATCCTAATGTCACGTATGCATCAAGTAGAGATCCAAAATTTTAGTTTGAATATCAGGATTAATGTCCGTTCACAACTATTAACAAGCTATCAGATAATCATGGAGGAGAATGAATTAGTTCCATTTTATTTCACTATTTTTATACATATATTTTGCCATTTTTATACAGTACACAGCATAAATGAGTACACCCTCCCAAATTGAGCTATCACTCTTTACAAATAAGACATATATGGGGTTCCTATGTAATGTAATGTAATGCAACTCTGGTTTATCAGTTACCAATGAAACATGAAATACTTATCAGCAAAATAGGATTTTGATTAAATGAAATGTTTTCCGGTGCTGGTTCAGGGCATCGATCAGCAGATGAGTCTGTTGAACCTTCACACTCATACAGGTGTGACTGGTTGATTGAGCGGTACTTCACCCGGTGAATCACCCTCCGATGTAATGCTGACAACAACGGCGCCGCGCCGGAGAGAATTGTCTGGAAATGATTTCATTGCAACGAAAAGAGGACCAAGGTACAAGACGGTGAGAAAATCACCGGTCGTCGGTCAGAACGCAGTGGCAAAAGGGATGCAGGAATTGAAAGAAGGATGGACGTTCAGGCCGTCGCTGGACGTTTTCACCTCGCGATGAACGACTTCTGCTGTGGAAAGCCAAACTGGAGAGTGTGGAACTTGTACACTTGATGCCTAGAAGGGTCAGTGCTTAAAAGTAATGGAGGACATACTCAGTACTAGAATATCTTCAAGTCCAAGTAATATTACATTACTTGGAGAACTTAATCGAGGGTGTGCTCATTTTTGCATCCTGTAATTTAGTCAAATTTGCCTACTTCACTTATTTTACAGTTATTAATGACACATGTTGTCATTAAGTATATGTTCAATAAATTTCAATTTTGTCATCTTTCCATGAATAGTGATGGGGATCATTTAGGAAACAGAAACATGTCTTGATGTCATGCAGGGGTGTACTTATTTATGCTGTTTATTGTTTTTATTTTATACATTTACATTTTTTTTCTCCACATACAAGATTTGTCAAATGTGTGGCAGGTTATTTCTTAACTCATTTAAATTTTCATCTCTCTCTTGACGACCCCATTTTTGCTGAAAAGAAACGTTTTAGCAAATAAATTGGATATTGAATGAATTTATAAAAAAAAGTCATAACTAATGTTGTACTGCTCGGGCATTTTGCGGATGTTAATAACCAACAACTTTCTAAGAGTTATGAAGGGACATCATTCCATTATTATTTGTCTGTTGTGTATATTGTAGTACAAAGTGGGGCAAAAGGGGAGGACTTGTGTCTGTGTGTGTGTGTGTGTGTGTGTGTGTGTGTGTGTGTGTGTGTGTGTGTGTGTGTGTGTCCTCCGTCCCCCCGTTCTCATCCCGCCTCCTGATGTGGTCCAGCAGGGCCGGGACTCTGTATCTACGCCCCGGTGCATTTATTGTGTCTATAGGGGAGCCGGCTAATCGCCCCTCCCAGCGGGGAGGGGTGCCGAAATCTTTAGCGAGCGCACACCTCTGACGCTCCGTTTAAATGGCATCGATAACAGCGGCCGCGCCAAATATAAGGAAGCTGGACTCTGCGTGAGGGAAAAGTAGAAAAAGGGAACGGAACATTTTCTTTTGAGGTGACGAAAAACTGCGACCAGCACAAGCTGGCAGGAAATAAGGCGTCTCCATGAATCAAGAGCTGATAGATCTCGGACAAAAACGACATGTGGTGGTGGAAGACTTTTTTTTTTCTCCTTTTGGGATGGAGAAACCGCTACGAAAACACAAAGGGAAGATGTGAGGCCTATGGGAGGACAAAAAAAAAGAGACCAGGAAGTGAGAACATGGACAAACCGTGTGTGTGTGTGCGTGTCTGTGTGTGCGCGTGTGTGTGTGCGCGCGCGCGTGTGCGTGTCCATGTGTGTCCGCATGCATTATCAGTGTGCGCGCGTGTTTGGTGTTCAAGAAGCCGGACGCGGCGGGCGATGGCGTGGAACGCCCTCCTGGAGGAGCCCAAACCTCCAGGTCCCACCTCCGCCCCCCTCCCCACGCCCTGTCCCTACGTCGCCGTGGCGACCCCGCCGACCGCTTTAAAACCACAAACCTTCGAAAGCTCCGATAAACCAGCAAAGAAATGCAAGAGGTTTGTTTCTTCGACATATTTGGTGTTTGTTCTTCGGGTGAGAAACGAAAGCGGAAAGCGCAGAAATGAGTCAATGTGTCTAAGTGCTCGAGTGTGTTTGTGCATAACTGTGTGTGTGTGTGAGAGAGAGAGAGAGAGGGAGAGGGAGAGAGAGAGAGGGAATATGAAGGCGTGTCTCAGTCGGTCCTCTTGGCCCACGCCAGGTCGTCCGATCGGGGTTTG
>NC_137201.1:11588841-11591341 GCF_960531495.2 Zeus faber | reverse complement strand
CCCCCTATACTGTCCACACTTCCCCCTAGACTATCCAGACCACCTCCTACATTTTCCAGACCGCCCCATAGACTGTCCACCCCTGCACTGTCAAGACCAGCTCTAGACTGTCCAGACCACCCCCTACCCTGTCCAGACCGCAGCCTCCATTACCCACCCCTAAACTTTACAGACCACCTGCTCGGCTATCCAGACCTCCCCCCTAGACTGTCCAGACCACCCCATAGACTATCCAGACCACCCCATAGACTGTCCAGACCACCTCCTACATTGTCCAGACCGTCCCTAGACTGTCTAGACCGCTTCCGGGACTGTCCAGACCACCCTGTAGACTATCCAGACCGTCTCCTAAACTGTCCAGACCTACCCTGATAGTGTCCAGACCATCTGCATCCAGAGTTTCAGTTATTACCCTCCAGTCAATAATTCAGGTTTTACCCCACATGACTGTTTCAGTTTCTTCCAAACCGGACTGCAACTAGTGTTTGGGTTGGTCGTAGAAACAGTCCAGTAGTAGTTGTCGCGGGTGTTACAACATGGTTCAATACTGGCTTGTAGGTGTGGCAACAGAAACGCAACACAAATACTGCGCATGCTTTCCTCCCTCACCTGTGGTGATGCAGTAGTACGTCTCGTGCGGCGAGACGTGGTGAATGCGATGGTGTTTCCGCGGCAACAACAGGTGCCAGTCTTGCAGCAGCGTGACCCAGCACGGGAGGCCAAAGTAGGAGTGGCTCCACTTGTGGATCTGGTTGGTCAGGGTCACAAAGACCGCCAGGGCAAAGATATAGCACTCCCACAGGTAGGTGGCGGCCAGGGCCTCTGGGGTGGACGCACAGAGGTGGAGAGGTAGACAGATAGAGATAGATGGGAGATGGAACAGAAAGAAAGATAAGGAAATAGTTCTAAGTGTTACTAACAACTAACATTGCTTGGAGTGATTTAAGTAAAAGGCAATGACAAAAATGTATAGTGAAGCGAGCCCGCACAGCACACATCCTGCCGCTCCCTCTCTCCTTCCGTGCTCCTTCTGCGCTCCCTCCCTCTTTCCGTGCTCCATGCGGCGCAGACATGGCGGCAGCAGAAGTCAGAGCTAAAGGTGCAGCTCCTGCCTCTTTTCTTTCCCCCCTCTTTTTTTCCTTCCTCTGACCCCTGACACCCTGTGAAGTGTGCGACACGACAGGTGTAGATGTCAACAACCATTAGGAGACCCTTTGCCGCCACCCTGGTCTCTCCCTCTCCTCCTCCTCCTCCTCCCTTATCGGCGACCTTCTGACTCTGAAGCCATGAAGACATGACAGGTGTGTCAATGTCGCTGCGCCTTGTTACTTTTCCTCCCCGTCTTCCCTCTCTCTCTCTCTCTCTCTCTCTCTCTCTCTCTCTCTCTCTCTCTCTCTCTCGCGCTCTCTTTCTCTCGCTCTCTCTCTGTCTCTCCATCTCTGTCGCTTCCGCCTCTCACCTCTCTTTCACCTTCCTCTGGTCTCCCTCGCTCTCCCTCCGCCTCTCGCCTTGTTCCCTTCCGGTCTCTGGCTGTCCAACACTGTCTCTCTTACCCTCCCTCCCTCCCCAGACACTCGGCAGTAATCTCTCCATCCTTCCCTCCAGAGAGCAATGAGCTAACGCCCCTCCTCCCTGACATCCCCGCTTTCAGACTTTTTGCTTCCGTTCAATCCATCATTAACCTTTCTTCATGCCTCAGATTCCCAGCTGGTGAGCCCCCAGGCCGACTAAATACTTTTTTTTAAAGGACAAAAATCTCACCAAATATTAACACTTTCTCCAAAACAGATACAAAATTACAGACGTTGAAAAGCAGACCCTGAGCGACACATCTCCCATAAATGCGGCCTGGGGTTGTACAGAATTAACCCGGGTGAGTTTCAATTTAGATTACATTTAAATTTAAATTACATTTCACTGCATATATGTATGGAAGTATGTATATGTATGTGACAAATAAAAAAAAAAAAAAAAAAATCTTGAAATGAAAATGTATTTATCTGACTTTTCATTCGTTTTTCCTCCCAAATTGAGCTTCTTTTGTCGGGTCGATTACTTTCAGAAACTTCCAGGGCAGGTTAACGATCCCTAATCATCGAGGAGAAAATGGTCTCTCCTGTATGCAGTCAGCACAAGCTGGACCGTCGTTTGGTTTTCATCAAGTCTTCCTCTGAAATGTAACGGGAAAGACACACCTCTCCTTGAAGGTTTGATATCAGCAACATATGTTTTTGTCGGGCTCTAGTTGGTCAAAGGATTCATAGCTTTAATGTATAAAAAGGTGCATTCATCTGTGGCAACGGCCGAGGTGGGTGTGGGTTGCAACGCCGCCGTGCTTGGCGGCATGGTGAAGTGTGAAGGTTGGGTGCTTTGAATTGCACTTTAACCGGTTTTAATCTGCTTTTAGATTTTTATTTCTTATGTGAAGCACTTTGAATTGCCATTGTGCGTGAAATAAATGTGCCTTGCCTTAATAACTCCAATAACCATGCTTGAAAAA
>NC_137201.1:11578841-11583841 GCF_960531495.2 Zeus faber | reverse complement strand
ATGTATAGTGTATTTTTTATGTCAGCCCCACTTATTGTTATGATAATGTTATACAGATTTATGAAAGAATTGTTATAGCCACGTGCCATCATGTGTTATGTGTCTTCTAAAGACTATTTAACCGAAACATGAACATGCTCCGAGCACATTGTTATGATTTTTTTTTTTTGTCCCTTCATTGGATGGGTGGTGTTCATGTTGGACGAGCAGACACGGCAATAGGATGGAGAAGTTATTGTTTTTCAGCCCCGTGTGTCCTGCGAGAAGGCCCGGGCACAGCTTGTGACCCCCCCAACATGCGAGCTTCTTTCTATTTTGTGGGGCTAGTGTGGAAAATTCCGCGACGACGCACCTGCAACCCGCGTGTTATGGGTTCTGGAGTCATGGCAGGAACGCCGCGTCTGGAGACCAATCTTCTTGAAACCCTCGGAAGCTCGCGGAAGACGAAGACGGTGAAAAACACCGCAGACGTAAAAACGCGGACGGACAACCGCGCACGCACACTTGCGCGTGCACACACACACAGACACACAGACACAGACACACACACACACACACACACACACACACACACACACACACACACACACACACACACACACACACACACACACACACACACACACAGAAAAGTGGTCTTCACCCAGTCGGTGCATCCATGAACAAAGAGCCACTATGCTTTTTTGATGTTTTGTCCCTTGCATCTTGCCACTGCTGTCCGACCTCAGGTGTTCTCTGTCGAGGCCTCCTTTGATATTCAAAACAAACCCTAACTGGGCGCGCGGGCCGCAGCTTTATTCAAAGTCTCTAAACACACGCAAATAAACCTGCATATTTACTTGGGCACACACGCTCTTATTTCTGAGGCGGCCTAGTGTGGTCCCTCTCTTCTCGGCGATGGTCCATTCTTTTCCTCTAGCGAAGGTCTCTATTAGAGGTCTCCTACGGAGCGCAGCCCGCCATGCAAATAGACTGGCCACTGCTGTGCTTTTGGTCCTAGTAACTACAGTCCCGAAAAAAACCAGATCGCATAACCCCCCCCTACACACACACACACACACACACACACACACACACACATACACACACACAAAAAGTAAATTAGAAAAATAAATAAACATCTATAAATAAATAAATAAACATGCGTGTGTGTGTGTGTGTGTGTGTGTGTGTGTGTGTGTGTCTGTCCACACACACACACACACACACACACACACACACACACACACACACACACACAAGAAACCAACCCACAGCGCTCGACACAGTGCTCAAAAAATGTCTTCGGATGGCGTCCGCAAACAGGAGAGGATAATCTTACTGACAGCGTTGCAACAGGGCTTCATTAAAAAAAAATCACAACACACACACACACACACCCATACACAGTCGCACGGCGAAGCTTCGAGGTGCAAAATAATTTCAAATAACCCCCAGACAATTTAAACCAACGGTGGAGCGGAAGGGTTTCAACACAGTAATCCATTATTAACACTGCTCTGTAAAGACCAAGTCAACAAAATGTTCCAAGATAAAGGCAACAATTCTAATGTATGGTATAACTATGATGTCATTATGTGTGCGCTCAAATTTTTTAATAATGTAATTTGTATGAGCTCACAAACACAGAGCCACCCCATTAACAAACAACAAGTTCTCATTAAAGCAGCCTTGCATGCAACGCCTGATCACTGATTTTAATTGGCTGAAATGAGGATAACCTTTATTGTAATTGGTTGTGCATTAGGGAGCCCTCATCGGTATTTGACCATCGGAGGAGGAGGAAGAGCTACACTGCACATGCTCTAAATCGTTGATTTAGTGTTTGTGCATCTTCAAAAAAAATACACTGTGTACACAGTACACCATACACACACACACACATTGGATATCTGTTTGATGCCATGTGTGTGTGTGTGTGTGTGTGTGTGTCTGTGTGTGTGTCTGTGTGTGTGTGTGTGTGTGTGTGTGTGTGTGTGTACACTGCGTCCAGTCCTTTGGGAGTCACTGACATTTAGTGGTCACTATTTTGGGTGTTGGGTGGGTGTGGGCAGCTGGGGGTGGGTTGGTTAGTGGAGCAGCCATGGTAAATCTACCACTTGAGAAAGAGGGCACGGGGGAGTCCACTGGAGATGGTGGCGGGGGTGGGGATGGGGTGGGTGGCGGGGGTGGGGTGGCAGCCTCTTTTTAATGTTAGCCACCTTATGTAGAACGTATCTGGCCACAGCGCAAAGCAGGATTAAACAGACTGCTGGAAAGTGGAGACATTATTATGTGCTCTCTTTGAATTGTGGACAATACTTTGCATCATCGCCTTAAAAAATGTTTAGATTCCCTCCGTGCCTGTGTCAAAAGTTCTGGCAATGAACTAGAAAGCATCAACAAAAATGTAGTAAAAACAGGTAATGTTTCCTCGATAGGGGTGGGGAGAATATGGGACGCATTTTAAGCAGACACTATGGGCAATAAACCAAACAATACATGAGCATTGAACTCAATTTATGTGAATAGTGTAAGTGTATTGAATAGACACTTTTGAGACACATACATTTATTTTTTGTGAAGATTTTTTGTTCATTTTGTTGTGTTTATATTTTTAATCTTCAATGGCTATTTCTTGTATTTCTCATCTTAAATTGTGTCTTAAATGTGCGTTCACCTTGCCAATAACAGGGATATCCACGGAACCCCAGGTGTCTGCGCCCCAGTGCACTATTCCTGACGCAAAGTCTGCTGTCACTATGCCCAGGACTGAAGGAAGGAAGAAGGAAAGACAGAAAGAACGAAAGAAAGAAAGAAAGAAAGAAAGAAAAATAAACAGATTGAGAGAAAGAAAGAATGAAAGAAAGAAAGAAAAACAGAAAGAGAGAAAGAAAAAAGAAAGAAAGAGAGAAAGAAAGAGAGCGATATAAAAGATAGAGAGAAAAAAGGAAAAACAGAAAGGGAGAAAGAAAGAAAGAAAGAAAGGAAGAGTATGAAAGAAAGAAAGAAAGAAATAAAGAAAGAGGAAACATTTAGAAAAGGAAAGGATGATTGGTCAATACAAATACATGCTGCTAGTAACAGGAAATGAACTGAAATCCTCATCACAGCATCAAGTGACTCAATAGCTGGTGCTGATGGAGGCATTTCAACTCTTTACAAGTCATTCTGTGCAGTCAACACCAGTTAAAAAATGTTAAATATAGGTGAAAAAGTCTCAAATAGAAAGAAAACAAAATACAATCACGTGATTGTAACTGACCCATGCCGAGGACGATCTTGTGGGTGTGAAGGGTGGAGAAGTGCAGCAAGAGGAAGGAGAAGTTGACCACGAAGAGGACGAGGCAAAGGACTACACACACCCACTCCTGTAGCCGCTTACCTAGGGGGAGAACACACACACACACGCACACACACGCACACACACACACACACACACACACACACACACACACACACACACACACACACACACACACACACACACACACACACACACACACACACAGACACAGACACACAGCACAGTTGGCGAGTTAAGAAAAGAGGAGCCAGGAAGAAGAAAAGAAGAGAAGAAGAAGAGGGAGCACACACTCACAGTGGGCAGGACAAGCTGGGAGAACAAGCCTCCATGCAACCAAAGGTCAAAGGTGTGTTTTACTAGGGTGACCGTGTGTGTGTGTGTGTGTGTGTGTATGTGTGTATGTTGGCAGACATGGGCACTGTACAGTAAGTATATTTGTATCAGTGTGTGTGTGTGTGTTAATATGTGTATCAGTTGGATCGAGGGGGACGTGCAAATCCGGGTCTTGGGGTCGCGACCCTTCATAAGTGGAACAAAGGAGACGAGTCAGCATCGTATATGGACGTACTTTCTCTCACACACACACACATACAACCACACACACAAACACACACATACATACACACACACCAGAGACACACACACATACACACACACGCACACACTTTCAGACACAGACGCACAGACACACACACACACAGACACACACACACACACACACTCTCACACACACACACGCACACACACACACACACACACACACACACACACACTATTCAAAGTGGGAGGTAAGCATCTAGAGGGACATGGTCGAACTCTTAGGTCAGCGGTATCAGGTAAGGACCGTGGAGACAGAGAGAAAGAGAGAGCGAGAGACAGAGGTTAAAGAAGAGAAGGGGAGTGGGGAGTGAACTTGTCTTGTACTCCAAACTCATGGATCAGACCTCCACCGTGGAGCGCAGAGCAAAAAAGTGAAGATGGATGAGATGCTTTATTTTTTTTTACTTTGTTTTTTATACAGTCAGTGACTAACGCATAAGCCTTTATCCAAACCCGGTTTATTGTTTATTGCCAAATTGTTTTTGTTTGTTAATTTGATTTGTTAGATTATTCTTGTTCCTTTCACAGTTTATTTTTTTTATTCATTGATAACTTTGAGGTCTGTTTTTATTGAATTATTAAATTATATATATATATATATATATATATAATTACTATTATTATTGTTATTATGATTATTATTATTATTATTATTATTATCACTGAAACAAAGGCAGTCAAATGGCAGTATAATGTCTCAATAACTTGTCAACAATATTCCCTAAAACCTTAAATATATCCATCTCGGCAACCCAGCAGTTTGCATATCAAATTTCCCTCCACTTCCAGCCTTTCCTCAATCTCTTATTTCCCCCGCACTGTCGTCCCTCCATCATCCTCTGAAATTCTGTCCACCTCTTTGCCTCCGCTGGTAAGGGTGAGCTTGTGAAACTTTAATATGTGCCGATCCTGACGGATCACACACATGCGGCATTAACAGCCTATGAGATATTCATGACAGCTTTTTTTCTTTAATAAAGCACCCAGGACCGGCAGGTTCTCCGTGTGTGGTTTTGTGTTGGTGTGTGTGCATGTGTGCGTGTGCGTGGAAGCGTGTGTGTGTGTGTGTGTGTGTGTGTGTGTGTGTGTGTGTGTGTGTGTGTGCGTGTGTGCG
>NC_137201.1:11568841-11573841 GCF_960531495.2 Zeus faber | reverse complement strand
TTTTATCAAACAAATTCCTTGCGGTGCAATAATTATATTCTGTATGTTTCTTATCTCATCTTTTCTTCAAGGGTTAAAACTGTCTCCCTCTGGACATGGTAGGGCTAGGGTAGAGTCGAATCATCAGTCGGAAACCCCTGAGTCGACTGAGATTCTTCAAGTCGAGCAGTCTTGTTTTGTTTTTTTGCCAGTCAGTGTGCATTACAATAACAGAATAAAACAGGCTACAAAATGCACAGATATAACATTTCAATGGGGAATTCTAAATATGTTGATTCTAAATATGACGTGAACGCGGCTCTCTGTGCGCCGTGCCCCGTTCCTCCAAATAAAACCACTATAAACAGTGTGGGGACAGGGCACGGAGGAAGGCAGCGCTACTCGTACACTAGACTCGCAGAGAATGTTTTCTGCGCTTAACGCATGGAGAGGGGGTGATCGGGGAGAGAGTCACAGACAAAGTGTCCCCATTACGCACGGTTTCGTTCCATACCGTTCCCTACACACTTGTTTCGTTCCATAAGCAGATGTAAAATAAAAACACCGCACACAGCCTGCGCATCGTCGGTAGCCTCGGGGAGGGAGTGCTCCAAATGCGCCCACGATCGCTCCCTCTCCGCAACCCCCCTCACTTGGGAATGCCCCCTAGGCTGCCGCCTATCTCGCCTATCGGAAGAGCCCCCCCCCCCCCCAATAGTCGAATATTCACATTGAACAGCCGAATCCGATTGGTGGCCATGGTGACCTCGTGCTACCAGGTTTTTCCTTGGGCTGCCAGTATTTTGATGATAATCTAAAAAACAGTTAACAAATGATCCAATCATTCCCTGTGCTGTCCTAGATAGTGCACTTTTTCCAGAGGGGTTAAAGATTGACCACACTAACCCTAAAATAACCTCCCATTTGTAAAATTCTTAAAAAGATGGTTTACAAACAATTACTTTGAAATATGAATTATCCACTCAATATATCTATGACGGTTTACAAAGCTCCCACTGGCCTGACACCAAATTATATTTACAGCTGGTGGAGCGATAGTCCAGCTGGAGGAACGACGGAGAGGTTGATTAGGGGGGCTGGTGGAGCGATGGAGAGGCTGGTGGAGCGATGACCAGGCTGGTGATGCGAAGGAGAGCCTGGTGGAGAGATGATCAGGCTGGTGGACCAATGGAGAGGCTGGTGGAGAGATGATCAGGCTGGTGGAGCGGTGGAGAAGCTGTTGGAGCAATGACCAGGCGGGCGGAGTGATGGAGAAGCTGGTGGAGAGATGACCAGTCCAGGGGAGCAATGGGGAGGCTGGTGGAGCGATGACCAGGCCAGAAGAGCATTGGAGAGGCTGGTGGAGAGATGACCAGGCGGGTGAAGTGATGGAGAAGCTGGTGGAGAGATGACCAGGCTGGTGCAGCGATGGAGAGGCTTTAAAAAGTGCTTACATGACCTGCAGCAACTAACGTTAAATGCTTGGAGCCACTTGGTATTTTCAAATGTGTTTTCTCCATATCGGTTTGCCTACGCTTGCTGGATTCTTCGCTATATTTAAGTTTGAGGGACAACATTGAATCAAACCTTAGAAAAGCAAACAAACTTTTTGAAAGATCCCTAGACTTATCCAATCTTACCGCTGTAAAGTCTTTCTGCTTCTGCCGCATGGACTCTACGCACATGCGCAATGCAGAAGATCACGTGAACTTCCGCTGCTGACGTCATGTGATTTCCTGTCGACCTGCGTGCCTCTGGTGGATATATAGTCTTACTCTCCCAGTCACCGGATCCGAATCCAATAGAACAGCTTCGGGATGGGATGGAAGGGGAGATTGGCAGCATGATTGTGCAGCTGACAAATCTGCAGGAATTGCGTGATGCAATCATGTCAACATGGAGCAGAATCTCAAAGGAATGTTTCCAACATCTTGTGGAATCCATGCCAAGAAGAATTTAGGCTGTTTTGACAGCAAAGGGAGGCCAAACCCAGTATAAGTTTAGTGTTCCTAATAAAGTGCTTAGTGAGTGTATATTGGGCTGGTGCAAAATCGTGCAAAATTCCAATCAATATATACAATTTTATCGGGGGTGGGCGCATGTGCACGGTGGGGGTTCATAGAATAGAATGTAATGTAATGTGGCAAATGTGGTCTCCCCATTCCAGAAGTGTTATTATTTAGAAATAAAGTATTTGCACAAAAACATCCAGTTTTTACTAAATTAAGTCCCATAGCAACGGAAACAACGGGGAGACGTGTCCCTGCGGGGACGCACAGATTTATTTGGAACTGTACGGAGCGGGACAGTCCCTTAACTCAGTTGTGTTTAGAAATGTTGCTTCATACATGTAGGAAACAAACAAAAAAAATAGATCTGAAATAAAAAGACAGGCACGGGAGCCTGCGCGCACTGTTGTCTGGAGGAGAAACAAAAAAAACTCTGCTCCAATTCTCAGAGTTGGTTTACGTATTCCATTTTCCATACAAGTAAGAAACTAAGGAAATGAAATAAATCTAAATATTTCTCTATGAGATGATATTATATATTGATATATTATAATCACAAGATCTGCATATTGAGCAGCAGGTACCTGCGGGGGGGGGGGGGGGGGGGTGCCTGAGCACCTGCTCCATGGACCCCACGGTGCCCTTCTTATCAGCTGCGCTTTTTACATTTATTTTTTTATTAATGGGTGTCAAGGTAGCGGATTGTCTGGGCAAGATATATTCATGAGGAACACCCCATGAACCTCGCACCTCGGCGCACCTGCGCCGTGTGCACCTCGTCTCCGCTGTGCTGCTCCGTCTGCCCAGAGCGGCAAAGTGGCTAGAACCGGAGCCGGGGGTCCATCTGCCTTTTCTTTTTTTTTGAGAACCTGCCCCTTTCAACATCTCTGCACGGGACTGTAGAGCGGGGAAGTGAGCCTCGGTCACCAGTGGTTACTCGACAGCTAAGCGGAGAGGGGTAGAGCCTCCGCCCCTCTATTCCTGCACTTAGACCACTGAAATGCTCGCATTTTTCCTGGCGGACTGAAAAATAAAAAAATTAAAAATCGTCTGTGATTAAGGCGACCGGTGGAGTCGATCACTGATAGACGATTTAATCATAAATCT
This sequence comes from Zeus faber, assembly GCF_960531495.2. Classification (NCBI taxonomy): domain Eukaryota; kingdom Metazoa; phylum Chordata; class Actinopteri; order Zeiformes; family Zeidae; genus Zeus; species Zeus faber. The sequence continues at coordinate 11,570,746 of NC_137201.1, read as the reverse complement.
GCCAAAGCCTAGTGTATATATATATATAGATATCTATAAATATAGATATGTATAGATACATACAGTATTTATTCATGTGTGTGTGTGTGTGTGTGTGTGTGTGGATATATAGATATTAATAGGTACAAAATGGGGCCAATTGTACTATTGTTGGACAAAGAATCACACTTGACCACGTCCTATAATGGCAACAAATTAATATGTGCACAAACACAGAAAGCATAAGACAAAAAACCCACAGGCCTCTCCTCCCTCAGCTTTACTTTTTAAAACACACACACACACACACACACACACACACACTCATGCCCGCTCCTGAAAGGCACACGCGCAGTCGTGCGCGTGCTCCCAGGACGGGGAGTGCCGTGCACTCATTAATATCGTCCTGACAACGATTGGCTCTCTGGCAACGTCGCCGCAATCGCTCACCGCGCGTCCCACACAAACACAGAGCGGCGCCGCCACCGAGGAGCGTGCGCGCGGGCCGTGCACAGGGATTTAACCTGGGCGGAGCAGGGGGAGGAGAACGAGGGGTACTAATAGGCTGAAATTAATCAACGCCGGCTGATTCGCTGTCTGGGGAGTGAGTGGCGGGCAGCAGGCAGCGGGCGGGCAGGGAACGTGTCCAGAATACTAATGGCGAGCGGGCGGGGGGAGGACGAGCTAGAGCTCCACACTCCGAGCCTCAATCTGCGCTGTGTGTTGGTAGAGCCAGAAAAAATATGACAATTTTATAAAAATAAAAAATAAAAGGAAGATTGATTTTTGTTGTCGTTACTTATTTATATATTATTTGTCCATTATATATTTGTAATTAATTATTAAATGTTCAAAATAATAAATCTCAGGGCTGTTAAGGATTGCTTTTTGTTTGTTTTTTAAACCATGATTCACGGCAAAATTTCATAGTTTAATCGTATTTAGAAATTTCATGAGAAAAGAAAAAAACATTGCTGTAACTGTAATTAACTCCAGCAAGATATAGTCAGAACCACCCGGAAACCCATATTCCAAACACCCAGATTGGTTTTCAACTTTTAGAGACTCAAAAGGAGGAAAAATGTGAACATCAATGGACATTTATTGATTGCTTTCCGGGCGCATTATCCAGTAAAAAAACGGAAGCGTTAATTATCAATAACATTGACAGCTTCAATAAATATATTAGTGATGCATAAATAAACCACTGATTCAAGGGTGTTTTAGGCCACAGAGGCATCACCCGACTTGACTTGATCTGATTCTGGTAAATCTGCACGACTCAGACGAGTTTGACATCTTCATCAGCTGTAGCTGCCACGAGCATTTTGAGCATTTTTTTTGTTTTAAACGCCATTTAAGTGTGTGTGCGCATGCGTGCCTGCTGTGGGGTCCTTTAGGGCTCCATCAAAAGCTAAACGTGCGTGTCACACCAGCCTCCTTTCTGGCAGCGAACACACAGCGGTGGAGCCTGTTGAAGCCTGAGCAGCGTGTTTCCGTGCAGCGGGGTGTATGCCACTGTATTATGGGCTGTCTGGAGGACCGCCTCTCGTCATGTGCGCGTGTGTGTGCGGGCGTGCGCGGGGAGGCGCCGCAGAACTCTCGTTCGCTTGCCGCGTGCCTTCGACGAACGCCGCAGATCCCCGTGCGCTCATTGTGTTCTTTTTTAAAACTCTGATAAGGGCAATCATAAAACACATAGATGGATGTTAACAAAAGAAAACACACGCACACAACACACACACGCACACACACGCACACACACCGACACACACACACACACACACACACACACACACACACACACACACACAGGGAAAAACACAGGGACAGAGCAGCAAATGCACAATGAAGAAAAAAACACCTACAGAGCCTGGTACGGAGCACAAAGCGCGGCGCACACACTGTGAAACGCGGTCCTGTCAA
>NC_137201.1:11558841-11566341 GCF_960531495.2 Zeus faber | reverse complement strand
TCTCAGTCCTGTTCCTTAGACAGTCTGGACCCCTTCTTTCTCCAGCTCTGTGCATTGATTATTTCAGATTACATAAACATATGCGGCAGTTTCACCCACACTGGGTTGTAGAAAACACACAAGTTTATTGTGGAGAGGGGGCTTGATAGAACAAGCCCCAGAGCAGATGGACACAGGGCATGACAGGGCTCCTCTCGCCTGAGTGTGTGTGGGGATGGGGGTTTTACCTGTTGCTCGTTGGTTGGTCTAAAGATGACCCAGGACAGGTGTGGCTGCTCAAACCACACCACCCCCAGATCACAAAATATTTTAAATTTATCTATTTTATCAGGTATGATTCCCAAATCGAGGCGAGTTGCTCACGTTACTCCATTGGATAAAGGAGGCGATAATAGGGATCTTAATAGCTATCGTCCCATCTCTAAATTGTCCTGTCTGTCTCAAATACTTGAACTAATCAACTCAAGACTTTTATGTATTCTGTATTGAGCCCTCACCAGTCTGGTTTCAAGGCTTACCATAGCACCATCTCTGCAACATCTTTAATTTTAGATTATATTGTGACAGCGGTGGATTAAAACAAGCGTTGTGCAGCTCTGTCCATCGACCTATCAGAAGCCTTTGATACAGTTGATCATTCCCTGCTCTAACGCAGACTGTTAAGTAGTGGCTGTGACCCTAATACTTATAGATGGTTTGCAAATGACCCCTCCAATAGACAGTAGTGTGTGAAAACAGGTCGAGTGTAATCTGCATTTTTATTGCTTACAAAGGTGTGCCTTAAGATTCGATTTTAGGACCGGTCCTTTTCACAATTTACATCAATGATATTGTCAGGTCTTTGAATGCCTTTAGTGTCCATCTGTAAGCAGACCACACTATCTTATATTGTTGGGCTGTACCATACAATTGGCTATTGACAATCTGCAACTTTCTTTTAATGTTCTTCAAGAGGCACTTCTTCGATCTCAAACTTGTGTTAAGTGCTGAAAAAACAAAATATATGCTATTCACAATAGCGAAGGAAATCGATTATACTGTAGCAAACTTCAGATAAGTACTTTAATCCGTACAACTATTGAAAGAGTCCCACACTATAAATATTTAGGCATCTGGATTGATGATGAACTCACTTTTAAAGTTCAAATTGATGAACTGGTTGAAAAGCTGCAGACGAAACTTGCCTTTCTTTATCGAAATAGAACCTGTTTTGACATTGCTTAGTAGAAACATAATTGTTCACACTGTATTACTTTCTGTCTTAGATTATGGTGATTTAATATAAAGACATGCTGCTGTTACTACCCTTAAGCCCTTAGAGGCTATATATCACTCTGCCCTTAGAGTTATTACTGGTGATATCTATAGCAGACCTGCCAACCTTGGGAAAATATTTTGAGTACCACAATAATGTAACAGTGTCACGCCCACAGGCTCCTAGCCCCACGAGGAGCCATTTGTCTCTTTGTCACTTATCATGGACAGGTCGCCAGGCGCTAACCCTTTCCTGGTCCCCTCTGCCACTCCTTCCCCCTGCAACATCCCACATACCTGAGGTTCATCATTCATCAAGCCTGCAGTACTTTTTCCCCCGTCTTTCCATCCACTCATCGCCAGATAGTCAGCTTTTCTAACTCAGTTAGTACCGCTCGTGGCTCCTCCTAAGTTCTAAGAATTTGTGTATACAGTCACCGTGCTAACCTCTCCCCCAGTAGCCCTGGTCGTAACAAACAGGGAGTCTCTGTGGCGTTTGAGTAACTGCAGCTAGTAAATGACTCCATCAGTGACTCCATCATGTTTACCAACTAGAGATGCACCGAATGCAGTTTTCTTGGCCGATTCCTATTTCTGATTTTTTTTAAGTCTGACCGGCAGATTCCAATTTCCGATCTGCTGTACGTTAATGACAAAAACATCATGTGATCTGATCACACTCACGTGATTGGACAGCTGCACATACAGACTACCGCTGCAATATTCAGTTACCACACTAGTGAGATTGCTGGTTTTTAAACTGTGTTAATTATTGTTCATTATTCACGACGGCACAACAATAGATCGGAAACTGTCACAGTTAAAATTGAATATGGGACTGTCACCAAGTTTCAGTATAATTCAACCTGTAACTCTCACTCAGTTGGACATGGAAATGTCCAGTTCAAATTATTGTCTGTTTCACTTTAAGTGCAAATATACATTTATATTATATGTATATGGTACTTTGCAAATAAATTGCGATTGTTACAAAAAAATTAACAAATAAAATAAATGGCCGACTCTTCTTGCTGTCGTTCACTGGAAGTCCTCCTATAATGAATCGTTTTACTTCAGGAGCCGAGTCTCAAAAGTGATAGATGATAGATACACAGTCTGCACAATGTGAGAATATTGACAAGGGATTAATAAATAATTTATTTAATCTTCTTTGTTTATCTTGAAGTACCTCGTAACAGCCGACATTTTATTTCTTTTGCTCAGTTTTTTGGGCGTCAACTACGCAACTACGTTCCATTACGTTGGTATCGGAATATTGGAGCATTTTCACCAGTAGAGTACATGAGAACTGCATCAGGCTGTAAATTTGACCGGCACAGAATCTGAAAATATATCTGACACTGGCCGGTGAAAACCCACCAATTGGCCACTGGTACAGTATATGTTCATTAACAAAGTGCTCCTAAAAAAAAATCACCAAATTACATTACTTTACTATTACTGTACACCTCAATGTAGGAGCTTATTAAACCTGCTCTCAGGACCGGATTAAGTAAGATGTTTCGCGGGTCAACTCGGAAAGAAGCTTTTAAATGTTGTGCTCCGAACTCATGGAATGACCTACAAATGCACTTTAAATATTGACAACGTGGAAAGACACCTCTTCCTGGGAAAACAAACTTCAAGATTCAAGCTTCAATATGTTTATTTGTCACATACACATGCACATACATATACATACAAGCATACATATATGCAGTGAAATGTCATTGCAACGCACCCAGAGATTATGCACAATAAGTACTAACTGGTCAGTAACTAACAGGCACAATAGCTAACTAATTAACTGACTAACTAAACTAACTGATTCCTTAAACACAATTAATTTAGTAAATAGAATAAAATAAGAGTAAAAAACGGGAATATACAAAGTAGGAATACAAAATAGAAATAAAATGAATAGACTATTATACAGATATGTGCATGTGAATTAAGTGAGGTAGTGTGAGTGGAGATATACAGTACAGTATATAACAGTACGGCACAGCAATACAATAACACTGAACAGAACAGCAATAAAGCACAGTATGCAGTAAACCAGAACAGCGACACAGTATGCGGTACAGTATGCATCACACAGTACAGTAGGTAGTGGAGCCTATGTGTGTGGCTCAGTGAGGGCCCCTGGTGAGTTCAGCGTTGACAGTTCTAATGGCTTGCGGGAAGAAACTCCATCTCAATCTCTCTGTTCTTGCTGTGTGACTGCGGAGGCGCTTGCCTGACCGCAGCAGCTGGAACAGTCCGTTGTTGGGGTGATGAGGATCCTTCATAATCCTGCGGGCTCTGCTACTACACCTCCTGGTGTATAAGTCCTGCAGGGAGGGGAGGGTAGTTCCAGTGGTACGTTCAGCTGAACGCACCACCCTCTGCAGGGCCCGCCTGTCCTGAGCAGTACAGTTCCCAAACCAGGCAACAATGTTGCCTGTCAGGATGCTCTCCACTGATCCAGAGTAGAAGAACTTGGGATCCTCACCGAGAACCAGAATTTCTTCAGCTGCCTGTGGACGGCTGGATGTGGACACCCATGTACTTGAAGCTGCTCACCCTGTCGACAGAAGTCCCATTAATCACCAACGGCGCTTGCGTCCTCGGTTGTAATTCCCTCCTAAAGTCCACAATCAGCTCCTTAGTTTTGCTGATGTTCAGAAGGAGGCTGTTGTCCTGACATCAGAGTGACAGGTCAGCCACCTCCTCATGCTAGGCCTTCTCATCGTCAGCGGTGTTCAGGCCCAACATGACGGTGTCGCCAGCAAACTTAATGATCACAGTCATGTGTGTACAGGGAGTACAGTAGGGGGCTGAGGACACAGCCCTGGGGGGATCCTGTGTTCAGGGTGAGGGAGATGGACGTGTGCCTCCTCACCCTCACCACCTTGGGCTGGGCTGAGAGGAAGTCCAGGATCCAGGCACACAGCGAGTGTTCAGTCCTAGCTCCAGCAGCTTGACAGCCAGTCTGGTGGGGACTATGGGGTTGAAAGCTGAGCTGAAGTCAATGAACAGCAAACTCACATAGCCCCACTTCCGGCCATCCAAGTGCATGAGCATGGTGTGCAGTACGTGGGAGACACCGTCGTCCTTGGATCTATTCGGCCGGTACGCAAATTGAATCCTCAATCAGCCTCTCGAAGCATCTTATGACCACCAAGTGAGGGCCTATGAACGGTTGTCATTCCTGTACCTAGGAAGACAAACCTCTACATAGGAAGACACACCTCCACATGGGAAAACAAACCTGTACCTATGAAGACAGATTGACTGATTAAATCGTGATTGAGATTGAATTGTAAGCTTTTCTTTCATACATATGACTTTTTATATGGCTTTTATAAATATACTTATGTGACCTATTCTAGTCGGTGATCTGAAGGAAGGTGATCTTTGTCGTAATTCTAAAAATGAAGACTGCGCTATTTTTATAATAGATAATTGGAACACTTCCTTCATGCTATTATTAAAATACAAATAATGAATGAACAACTTCATTCCCATCAGAAGTTGCTTTGATATTTCTTTATTTTCAAGTCGCCAAGCACACTAGGCGGACGTCATGCACTTATGCAGTCCCTGTGCTTGTGCGTATATAAGGAGCTGAGTATCACTTACGGCCACCGATGCGAGGACCTTGAGAGTAACACAAGATCACACACACATTTCCATATCATCTAAGCCACACATTGACTCACTGAACCCGCACGTAGGAACAGGCAAACCTGAATGCAAACACGGAAAAAAGAAAGCGAGCGTCTGATGAGAAACTCTGGCAAGAGACGGGGAAAGAAAGAACATCGAGATGTGAAACGGCGTCCAAAGAAGGAGGAGAGCAAAGGAAAGGAGGAGGGGGGAAAGAGGAGAAAGAGGGGATAGAAGACAGTCAGTCAGCCGTGACACTTGAAGCATATGGCAGGGACGAAGAGAGACGAGGGGCTGGTGAGAGAGCGAGAGAGAGCGCGAGACAGAGAGAGAGAGAGAGAGAGAGAGAGACGTATCCAGCTGTTTGTCCATCTTGGCTTTGTGGTAATGAGCACGGTGTTGGACCCTATGGAGCGTCACCAACGCCTCATCTCACTTCTCCATACTCTAACAAGCCAAACGGCTATTTAGATTTACCCCCCACCGGCGCCAAAACCCGGCCCAAACGTGTGGGCGCCAAACAGCGTGAAGAAGCCTTGAAGAAATACGTTGACCACATTTGAAGTTTTAGTTGTTTCTTGTTATTTCTAAGCACTTTTCATAACATATATATTCTTTATTTATTTTCTGTTTTATTTTTGTTTGTTTGTTTTGTTCTTCATGGCTGGTGTCGGTCCAATTAGACTTCCTTAAATATTTCAGCCGGCAAATCTTAATTGTACATGACAAATAAAATTGTAACATTTCACAGAAACATGACATACATACAAATAAAAAATAAAAACTTGAAAACAAACATTGATTTTGAACTGATACGGGTCTTCAACGGCTTATACAATATATTTAAAAATAAAAGATATTTTCGACAAGAGAAAGGGGTTTTTTTCTGATATGTGAAAATTCATTTAGATTTTGAAATGCAATTAACAACAGTTATAATATGTTCTACTTTTAAAAAACGGATAGTTCTACTTCACATCGGCTCTGCCCTCTAGCTTATCTTAGCTTATTAAATCTTGAAACTTGAATCTTGAATCATAGGGTGAACGGCCTGTAACCGTCAAAAAGCATGATAAATGTCCCAATAGAAAACAGGAAGCTCTTTCAAAGCTATTTTGTTCAAAGTCTTCGTCTCTAAAACTAGCTGATGTTTCAGTGACTTTAATTTGCAGTTCCACAAAACACAAAAACAGCTTATGGCAAAACAAAATGCACAAACTGAAATTAAATTGGTCCAATTTAGGTTTGCTAAAAGCTGTCTTCTCATTTGCATATACTTTGACAAACAAACAAGAATTTCTTCCAGTAAAAAAAAAAAAAAAAAAAAAAGAATAAATATTTGAAATGGGACATTAAAAAAATAATTAATAAAGCTTTAAAAACTGTCCCTCGCCCTCACACCTGCTACACTCCACTTACCTGAGTAACAGTGTGTAATGGGGGCTGGCTCATCTAAGCTAAAACTTCTGAGTAAAACATTACAATTCAAGAATTACCAGCTGAAGGTGCTTGCTACACCCAATTCCATGAACACAGGGATGACTGAAAGTTGTAAGTTTTGCCATTTAAAAGTAGAGACCCAAATAAGATCAGATGGCAAATCAACTGTCCAGCGAAGCTGCTGAAAATGTTTCAATGTTCAACGCCAATAAATGTCTCTTCCTCATACATTTTGCGATAATCAATTGGCAACAAAAATGCAATACCCGCGAGAAATCAACGACAAATCCTAAATAATGCTGAAATGACGTTTGCTAAGTTGTTATTTTTTCACTTTTTTGCAAACTTAGCTAAGCGATCGAAACTAATATGCTATGGATATGGGACAATATTCAACTTACATCGATGGCACGACCCTTTCTCACCAAACCAAACATTTGATCGAGTGTTTGGATAACTTCACTCGAACCCCGAAACGAGCACCGTGGACTTTGAATGAGGAACGTAAAAAAGGAAAAAAGGATCACTACTCGGCTCAACACAATGTCAGGGTTGCCAAGATTACAATTTCGGTTATAATAACAATAATAACATTTTTTTTACTGGCGCCATTAAAAAGCGTGATCATTTACGACTCTGCTGACCTGCCCCTGTGTGCTCATATATGGACATGTTTGCAGGATGTTTGCGCTCACCTGGTTGTGCCAACTGCACTTACTCACAGTTTGAGATGAAAGAGAAACTGCAAAGCGATACACTCTAATAAACACATCAAACCTGGTCATAATAATAAGGTTTGCAATGTGATCCCCAACTGACCAATAGTAAGTGCTTGGATGCATGTGAATAGAGGTTTACCTCACCAACACTTCCTAGCGGCCAGATATCAAACCATTTTTTATGAGTGAGTTACTGTGAGTTACAGTTACTGTATGGAAAGTTCAACTCTTTTAAAAGATTTACAGACACGCTCACTGGTTTATGCCCAAGCCATGAGGTAAATGAATGTCTGTTTTACTAGTGACCGATCATCATCCAAACTAAAAACACACATTTAAATTTTAAATAAACAATTATTAATGAAATGTTCAACAGCACCACCTGTGTTCAACAGCTATTGCCTGTACCATGCATGTGTGTGTGTGTGTGTGTGTG
>NC_137201.1:11543841-11556341 GCF_960531495.2 Zeus faber | reverse complement strand
TGTGATATTTCTTTTATTTCTTTGTCCAGCTGTTTTGGACAACTGTTCAATAAAATAATTATCTGACTTGTTTTGTAATTTCTTGTCCTAATTTAGTTATGCATCTACTTTGGAACTTACAAACAATATTAAGACTATAACTCAGCTATTTAGAACAATTATTTAGAAATGACCTTTTTTCATACACTTGTGTAAAAATTACAAATGAAAATCAATGTCTGGTTGAAATGGAAACGCTTCATATGTAATGCCATGAAAGTCGGATTCATGAAATTACACGGACGTAACTACATGATGTTTATATGTCCAGGTCAGTCTGAAGGTCAGTCACAAAATATATATATTTTTTAAATTCTATGGACGTAACTCCACGATGTTTGATGTTTATACGTTATGTAAATTGTGATGCATTTCACATTAAACAAAGAAAACTGTAATACATACCTAAAATGAACAAGCTGGACCCTGTGTATTGCTGCCTGCAGCAATATTTACTATTATTATTATTATTATCATTATTATTATTATTGATTGCTGTATATTAATGTAAATAACTTTGAGCTACCTGTGCATGAATGGGGTACCAATAAAGCTTATTATTATTATTATTATTATTATTATTATATATGTTTTAACCACTCAGACTTGGTGTAGTGTTTCCAAACAGGATGTAAACTGTCTGAATGAAAAGCACAAAGTCTGGTTTTGAAGGTTTCCGTTAATGCCAAATAGTGATCATTGCAGTCAGCACGGAGGCCGACTTTCCATTCGTTTGTGAACGGTGTGCCAACATCACCACCATCACCACCAACATCACCACCATCACCACCAACATCACCACCACCACCAGAATCATCACCAGCGTCATCAGCAGCACCATCACCACCACCATCACCACCAACACCATCAGCACCACCATAATCAGCACCATCATCACCACCCTCAGCACCACCACCACCACCAGCACCACCAATCACCATCTTTACGCCCTTCCCCGGTGAACAGGTCCCAGTCCCGTCACGCACCACCCACACCCAGCTCTCACCGGGGGAGTAGAGCCGGGCCAGCTGTCGGGCCCCGGCGTGCTGCGGTCCCCAGCGGGGCGCCGCGCTGCGAGCAGCCGCCCCGTGCTCGTTCCCGTTCGGATCCTCCTCCGCCATGGACCGGTGCCGGATCTCGGTCTCGGAGAGGAGCGACGCCGCCGCCATCTCCTCTTCCTCCTCCTCCTCCTCCTCCTGCTGCCGCTGCCGCCGCTGCTCGCTGGCCGCCTGCTGACCCCGCTGTGGACGTCGGCTCAAAACACATCAATTCAAGATCGGCGCGTCGGTGGCTGCCAGCGGCGCGGTCGCTGCGTCCGCTCCCCGGTGCCGTCGCGGTCGGCCGCCGAGCTGGGAGGCTACGGGCTAACCGGGATGTGCGCGTGAGCTCACACGAGCGACGCCGCACCACCCGGAAACACAACGCGGTCACGGTGACGGTGACGGACGCCGGCGCTGACGGACCCGCTTCTATCACCGCGTGGGTCGCCAGGAGGGACCCGCATGAGCGTCATGTCCACACGCACGGACGCGTCTCGTTCGCCGCTTCGCTGGATCAACGGCGAAGACCGAAGTTACTGTTGCGTCTCACGCGGCGGCGCGGGAGTGACAGGGGTTCCCAAACCGGGGTCCGCGGACCACCTAGGGTTGGATGTTGTATTTGTCTATTATGGGGTTGTCTTTGTTTGTTTGTTTGTTTGTTTTCACAGTTGTTCCACAACTCTCCTTGAGCAAACTACAGATGTGAGCGCGATCCGACGCGGCTCCGCGACGCTGGTGGAGAAACGGAAATTCGCTCGCAACGAGAAATTCAGAGTTTATTTCTGTTCCACACGTGTCCCGTGTCCGAAATGCACAACATTCCACACTGCACACGGGTCCCCAGCGATACTCTCACCAAGTGGGAAGACGGTCAGATGAAAGGTTGTAGAGGTAATAGAATAACCGACAGACAGAGAGACAGACAGACAGACAGACAGACAGACAGACGGACGAGCGAGATTCCTGCCTTTATAGTTAGATTAGACCATCTACGGGACCTGGATCTAAATCAGGAGGAGGGATACTTGACAATAAGAAATGTATGTATGTATGTATGTATGTATGTATGTATGTATGTATGTATGTAATATGGTTGTATGTATGTATGTATGTATGTATGTATGTATGTATCTAATATGTATGTAATATGTCTGTCTGTCTCTCTATGTATGTATGTGTGTAATATGTATATTCAAGATTCAAGATTTTTATTTGTCACATACATATACATACTTCCATACATATATGCAGTGAAATGTAATTGTATATCTTTCTGTATGTAATATTTATGTCTGTATGTAATATGTAAGTCTGTATGTATGTAATATTTATGTTTTGTCTGTATGTATGTATGTTTGTGTATGTATGTATGTATGTATGTGTGTATGTATGTATGGATTTATGTAATATCTATGTGTCTGTCTGTCTGTCCATCTGTATGTAATGTGTGTATGTCGTGTACTGTATGTCTGTCTGTATGTAATATGTATGTATGTCATATGTATGTATGAATGTCTGTCTGTCTGTAATATGTACAGTATATCTGTATGTATGTAATACCGTATGTATGTCTGTATGTAATACAGTATGTCTGTCTGTCTGTATGTGTGTAATATGTATGTCTGTATGCATGTAATATGTATGTCTGCTAGTATGTCTGTATGTAATATGTCTGTCTGTGTGTCATATGTATGTCTGTCTATCTGTCTATCTGTCTGTCTGTCTGTCTGTCTGTCTGTATGTATGTATATGTATATGTATGTATGTCCTTTCTATTATTTTGATGATTCAGCGCCTTACTAATGAGTACTTAAATAACTATGCAATTTCAACTTGATTTTTTGGAATTTTTAGATTTACTTAAAATGAACAAGTAACCAGTGCTCGAAGTACACCAAGTATTGGTAGTTCTTCATTTTACTCTTTGGCACACCGTGACTTTTTCTTGTACACCGGCACTTCTCACAAGCTGGGCAGCAGCCTTGACCAACGATGGAACTGGTGGAATAGAGAATGAGTGACACCGGCTGTTTCCACCAAAAATGTGTGAAATGGAAAACGCAAACACGGATGCCCACAATCTAAAGAAATCCAAACCGCACATGTCCATATATGGCCAGTGACGTGCCATGACTAATAATCTTTTTTTTAAAGTGCGCTCCAACTCAATAAAATATGATACATTTTACAACATGTCCACTGGATACGTCCACTTGAGAGGGCAGAACAGAGTTCCAGCAAAATATGAGTCGGTCCAACTTAATTATAATGATTAGCAGGCCAAATCTCCCCTGGAGTTTGAACATAAATATTTAAGTAGGCCATGTTAGAAACACTTCATTCAGTTATGTTATTTTGACAATCATAGCATAGCATTTACTTAACAATATTGCAAGTAGGGACAACTCGAAAAAGATCCTTGCACAATTTACATTTTTTTTTTGAGTTGAAACAAGTTGAGTGTATCTCCACTGTCTTGAGAGTGGTGAGCTCCAGGTTTTATGTGTGCACTTACCAGCGAGGTGATCAACCTGTAAGGAGCTCTCGCAGCTGGTTGTGCCAGTCTTCCATGCGCTTCTATCCTGCGCTTCACCAAGAACGCCTGTTATTTATCAGGTCCCGCCCCTGTTTGGTCCTTTATCTTGTTAATGTTGTCCCCTTTCAAATGATGTGAGTCTTCAACGAGATCAAATACTTTGTTCCAGAATTGCAGAGTCATCGGTCATAAAAACTGTAGAATCAATCGCTTTGTCGTGCCCCCAAATCATGGCACCATGTGTCAAATATGGACAAACTGCAAATAGGCTCCGAGATCGCAAGTCGAAGCTCATCGACAGGGGTGGACGGACATTCACCGGGATGGTAGATAAATGCCTCTAAAGTACAGCCTCAACTTACAGAAATGAATCAGCACCTCTGTGAAGCAGTTTCAAATAAAACTACACATTGTGAGCGTCACAAAGGTGGAATTTATGACATGGCTGCCAAACAGAAAAACGCTTGTATCCAAGGGCAACACATAAAGTGCGTTACCTGGTGTGAGGAGTTTAAAACCTGGGAGCCTGAGCCTGAGCGATGGCGAAAGCAATATTGCCTGATGAGTCAAGCCAAAGTATGCTTTCAACCCACAATGTATGTCAACTGTTAAACATGGTGGGGGATCCATAATGGTATGGGCAGCCATCTCCTGGGAGTCATTGTGCTCAATGATAGCTCTTCAAGGTCGTATAACCTCCCCTCCCCCAAGGACTGTGAGGCCATTTTACAAGACCAAGGCAAAGTCGATTTCTACTGTTCTTTAATATCCCACCGCACACCGTCCAGGACTATCTTCAATCCTTCTTGGCATTCCAAGAGGCAATCCAAGAGCCGTCCTGAAGGCAAAGGGTGTGGCCCCGTTTTCCTAACATGTACCCTGACACCCCATACAAGTCAGGCCGTTTGTTTGCATTCGTGCCCATCTAAGCGGTTTGGACGGAGGCTGACTCAGGCCTGAAGTTTTTAGTGAATTCAAACAATGAGTTTGAAGTGATTGAGTTTTTGTCTTTCTCTCGAAAAAGAGCACTGCGAGATTGAGAAACAAATCAATTGTTTGACTAAGTATTTCACAATCGCTCCCACGAAACCTCTCCATTACCTACCACCGTTGTGGTCCTGGCGGAGAATGAGATTAGATCCAGCTTTGACAGCATTCTGATTCAGGGCCGGGCTGACTGCCTAACATGCAACTTGATTTAGGACATTTTATATACAGTAAGCATCCAAATGTAACGCATCAATACACATACATTAACTGTGTGTGAGGGGATTGTGTGGAAAATGTCCCTACACAAGAGAAGCAGCTTGACATCTGGAGGGCTTTGTAGTCACAGCTCCAATAGAGAGAATGCCAATAACATTGACACCCTGGATGACCTGAGAATGTGCTCTGCTTCAGACGGGCTCAAATAAAATACACGTCAACCGAGACAAGTGATGTACTGGCATGTGTGACAGCCCTCCAGCACCAGAGACACATATTTTCTAGACAAGTGGTGCGTACTGCCCATCACTGAGTGGGCCTGCCGGCTACAGCAAAGACACAAAGAGCAGGGATGCTTCATCTGGAGCACTCTGGTGTTCCTGTCCCTCATGAGACCCTACAAAGATCCATTTATCGAACTGTGGGAACGAATATGCATGTCACCGACACTTCACAGGCCGTGAGTAAGATGAGTGTGGAGGTTTTTCTTTGATAACCTACCTGTGGAACAGCAGTGAAAACACAAGAAACTAGAGACGGGGGAGAGGATAAGGACGTCCGACAGCGTCCAAACCATGACACCTATGACGACCGCTACAGACACACTATTCTGTTGTGATGTCTTGCTGTCACTTACAATCAGTGCAATTAGTAGTAAATAAAAAAAATAAAAAAAACTAACAAATAAAGGACCGAAATCCACTGTCCCACCCAACAGTTGAATGGTTCTGCCACAACATCACAATCAGAAGGTCAAAGAATCCCCCCTGACTACTACTCACCTCCTCTTCCAGCTGATGCCCTCTGGCCACAGGTCTCAAATCATGCTGTTCGAAAAACAGTTTCCTCCCCACTGCGAGACTTGGTTGTAGGTGTTTCTGACCAAATCAGTGTGTGCGTGATAGTTGTGTGAAACTGTAAAATCAGATGTCACTGTATGTCTTTCCTTGTGCATCTGTGCATTGCGTAAATCCCAGAGCACCCTGCGTGAATAATCAAGTATCCATATCACCACGGTATCTGTCTCGGTGGACTGCAAGCCTTAGTGAAAAGACTTGCTCATATGGGAATATACAAAATATTCAGATCCAGTTGATCTGAATTGTGACACTGAGCCTGGAGAAGATATTTCTCATAAAGCATAAACCAAAGATATAAGACAACATAGAGTGGTACCTTGACTTACGAGTTTAATTCGTTCCGTGACAGAGCTCGTAATTCAATCTGCTCGTATAGCAAATCAATTTTCCCCATTGAAATTCATTTAAATGCCATTAATCCGTTCCAGGCCCCAAAAAAACACCCCAATTTTTTTTGTTACGTGTTTTTAAATAGGAAAAATGTATTTATAAATAACAAATATTGTATAAAAACTTAAAAAAACATAATAAAGGAGGATGTGTAGATCATTTTTGCCTTCTCGCAGATGATACCCTCCGTCACGCTATCTCCTGCGAGCTGCTTCTCCGTCAACCACACCAACAGCAGATTCTCCATCTTTTCATGGACAGCGGTCCGCAGCTTAGACATTATTTTAACGCCCTTGGCTGGCGTAATACCCTTTATCGCCTCCTTCTGCTTCAGTATGGTACGTATGGTAGAAGTACTACGCTCGTACTGCCTCGCCAATTCCATCACACGCACACCTCGCTCATGTTTCGCTCATGAAGTCAATGGACATCATCCGCTTCTTCTTCTCAGCACTTACTTTTTTCGGACCAATGGTTCGGAAAAAAAAAATTGGCAAAATAACTGCACAAAAAGCACAAATCGCCGCATTCGCTTGCTACGCCCACCGGCGGGGGTGCACCTGAAGCTCGCTCCTCGTAACTCAAATTTTCGCTCGCAAATCTTGACAAAAAAAAATCGACGGAACGACGGCTCGTAACGCGGAAAACTGGTATGTTAGTGCGCTCGTAACTCAAGGTACCACTGTAGTTCAAAATGCAGTGACTCGCTAAATTGTCTTGTACATTGCAATCAACTGTCAGCACCCAATGACTGCGTTCGTCGTCAGCTCGCTTGGTCTCTTATATTGGCAGCTGCCTCTGCTGTTCTTACATACAGGCTGGTTTCCACTCAGTTCAATCGAGAAAGAGAATACACGCGCGTGTATTGTTCATGCATCACCTGAAGTGTTGCCCCAGGCCGCCCAAACTGCGGCTGGGGCTGGGAGGACGTGAGTCTGGCTTCCATAGTGTTCCACCTCCGCAGCAGTCTTAACTGTCAGCCTAAATAACATAGCCGTCCTCTGACACACTGTAGTGATCTGTTCCTAATGTGTGAATTACTAACTTTAAAGGACAGCCTTGTCAGTTCAAGGCAATGATTCACTCCATTCCAGAGGCAGGGAAAGCAGTAATGCAAATCTATTATGCTTACTCCTCAGAGTTAATTGCACTTTACCTGATGTGAAGTTGTGTTTCATTTATAGAATTGAATTGAATCATTGAAATGGTCACATACTTCAATCACTGTTTCATATGATACACAGGTACATCTGATAAAATTAGAATATCATGAAAAAGTTCAATATTTTCTGTCACTCATTTCAGAAAGTGAAACCCATATATTATATAGATTCATTACACATAGAGTGAAATAGATAGATAGATAGAAATAGATAATGAAAACCCCAAATTCAGTGTCTCAGAAAATTAGAATATTATATAAGATCAAAAAGGAAAAAGGATATTTTAAACAGAAATGTCAGGCTTCTGAAAAGTATGTTCATTTCTATGCACTCAATACTTGGTTGGGCCTCCTTTTGCATGAATTACTGCATCGATGCGGCGTGGCATGGAGGCGATCAGCCTGTGGCACTGCTCAGGTGTAATGGAAGCCCAGGTTGCTTTGATAGCAGCCTTCAGGTCATCTGCATTGTTGGGTCTGGCGTCTCTCGTCTCCCTCTTGACAATACCCCATAGATTCTCTATGGGGTTCAGATCAGGAGAGTTTGCTGGCCAATCAAGCACAGTAACACCATGGTCATTGAACCAGCTTTTGGTACCTTTGGCAGTGTGGGCAGGTGCCAAGTCCTGCTGGAAAATGAAATCAGCATCTCCATAAAGGTTGTCGGCAGAAGGAAGCATGTAGTGCTCCCTGTTAGATGGCTGTGTTGACTGTGGACTTCAGGAAACACGGTGGACCAACACCAGCAGATGACATGGCAGCCCAAATCATCACTGACTGTGGAAACTTCACACTGGACTTCAAGCAATGTGGATTCTGTGCCTCTCCACTTTTCCTCCAGACTCTGGGACCTTGATTTCCAAATGACATGCAAAATTTACTTTCATCTGAAAAGAGGACTTTGGACCACTGAGCGACAGTCCAGTTCTTTTTCTCCACAGCCCGGGTAAAGACGCTTCTGACGTTGTCTCTGGTTCAGGAGCGGCTTGACACGAGGAATGCGACATTTGTAGCCCGTGCCTAGGATTGGTCTGTGCGTAGCGGCTCTTGATGCGCTGACTCCAGCCTCAGTCCACTCCTTGTAAAGCTGCCCCAAATTCTTGAATGGATGTTGCTTGACAATCCTCTCGAGGCTGCGGTTATCCCTTTTGCTGGTGCACCTTTTCCTACCACACATTTTCCTTCCACTCAGCTTTCTATGAATATGCTTGGATACAGCACTCTGTGAACAACCAGCTTCTTTAGCAAAGACCTTTTGTGGCTTACCCTCCTTGTGGAGAGGGTCAATGACTGTCTTATGGACATCTGTCAAGTCAGCAGTCCCATGATTGTGTAGCCTACTGACCTAGACTGAGAGACCATTTAAAGGCTCAGGGGTTTTGAGTTAATTAGCTGATTAGGGTGTGACACCATGACTTTCCAATATTGTACTTTTTCACAATATTAAAATTTTCTGTTTTCATTATCTATAGCCACAATCATCAAAATTTCAAGAAATAAAGGCTTGATATATTTAACTCTACGTGTAATGAATCTATATAATATGTGGGTTTCACTTTCTGAAATGAGTGACAAAAAATATTGAACTTTTTCATGATATTTTAATTTTATCTGATGTACCTGTATACACACACCGATCAGCCACAACATTAGAACCACCTGCCTAGTATTGTGTAGGTCCCCCTTGTTCTGCCAAAACAGCTCTGACCTACCTAAACAATGTTTAGGAAGGTGGTACGTGTCAAAGAAACATCCACATGAATTCCAGGACCCAAGGATTCGCAGCAGAACATTGCCCAGAGCATCACACTGCCTCTGCTGGCTTGCTTTCTTCCCATAGTGCATCCTGGTGCCATCTCTTCCCCAGGTAAATGATGCACCCACACCTGGTCATCCCCATGATTTAGAAGAAAACAAGATTCATCAGACCAGGCCACCTTCTCCCATTGCTCCACGGTCCAGTTCTGACACCCACGTGCCCATTGTAGGCGTTTTCGTCGTTGGACAGGGGTCAACATGGTCACTCTGACCGGTCTGTGTGTTCTGACACCTTTCTATCATTGCAGCATTAACTTTTTCAGCAATTTGTGCTGCAGTAGCTCGTCTGTGGGATCAGACCAGAGGGGCTAGACTTCGCTCCCCACGTGCGTCAATGAGCCTGGGGTATCCCTGACTCTGTCGCTGGTTCACCGGTTGTCCTTCCTTGGACCACTTTTGGTAGGTACTAACCACTGCATACCGGGAACACCCCACAAGACCTGTCATTTTGGAGATGCTCTGACGCAGTCGTCTAGCCATCACAAGTTGGTCCTTGTCAAAGTGGCTCAGATCCTTATGCTTGCCAATTTTTCCTGCTTCACACATCGACTTCAAGAACTGACTGTTCACTGGCTGCCTGATATATCCCACCCCTTGACAGGTGCCACTGAAACAAGATGAGCAATGTTATTCACTTCACCTCTCAGTGGTTTTGATGTTGTTGCTGATGGGTTTATATATCACTTCATTCATTAGTTTACTATTTCAGACCACTGGAGAGGATGAAAATAATGTGTTCCAATTGCCATACTCTGATATCAAGGTAAAACAATTAACCTTTAGAACATCCTAAAGTTGAGTTGCCTTTTGAACTTGTGGTGCAAATCTCAATTTGATTGATCAATTACCTGAAAATATGCTCAATGATTTTGCACAGAAGTAAAGATAACTGTTGTGAGTAGCATGAAGCCTCTGAGTGAATGAATAGGTCCACATGTGTACTTCCACATAAAACAAGCTTTACTGGAAACAAAAACGAGACACACCAGAGATCATCTTTATTTGAGATTTATTTATTTTCTCTTTTTTTTGTTTTGTTTGTATCTGTACTAGATTATTGCAATCTGGTTAATTCACATTTTAAAAAGCAGTCATTGACCAGAAGCAGTGAAATTTTTGTTGTTTTTTTTAATAATTTTTTACAATAACCATTATAGGCCCCGTAAAGACTGGAAAACCCAATCCAAGAACAAAGCAAAAAGAAATCTGTACGTTTTTCTGCACTTTATTTAGTTTGATGTATTTTTTCCATAGTAATTACAAAAAGGAAAAAATATATATATAACAATCATAAAAAGGAGAGGTGTGTGGGAGTGTAAGGGGGGGGGGGGGGGGACCCAACTGGCAAACAAACGATCACAACACGGCACGAGTACCTACTTGCAGTGAAAAACGGAAAGTAAGAAGACAATAAGCACATAACGGAAGCAAAAGAATGGAAATTAAAAAAAATGGAATTTGGCACCTGTCATGTTGAATACAATGGGGAAGGAGGGGGGTCGAGGGGAATGAAGATTTTTTTTTTTTTTTTTTTTTTTACAATTTGAAAGAACAAGACAAAAAAAAAAAAAAAAAAAAAAGGCTTTCCTTTTTTCCATACAGGTATTTAAAATGAAAAGAAAGAAAAAGAAACATGGCTGTAGGAGGGGAGGCGATAGGGAGGAGGTAGGTGGAGGTTGGGGGGTGGGGCGGGGGCTGCCGACGCCGGCAGGAAAAATAAAGAATACTGTTCGTACAATACCTCTCCACTCCTTTCCTTGTCCTTTATCTCTCTCTCTTTACGTCTGATTCTTTGACGTCTCACTGTCTCTCAGTCCCATTTCCTTTTCCTGGGTTTATGAATTTACTTTTTTTGAGTGACTTTAATAGCATATCCCATTAATACCAACCACCCCCCTCCCCCCCCTTCCCCTCCCCTCTCCTCAGCTGCTTCTAATGGCCGCGCCCGGCGGTGCAATCGTTAGACTTTTACATGGGAGTCGCAAATGACACTTTGATTGGCTGTGATGTGGAGATGGAGGGCCCCCCCGCCGGCCCCGGGTCAGGTGGGGGGCCCCGAGCCGAGCCCAGAGGTCCTGCCGGGCCCCAGTCTCACTGCGCGTGCTGACTCAGCGTGTGGTTCTGCGGGGAGAGAGGCGGAGAGACAGAAAGTGAGAACACATGATGGGAGAAATAATGGCCAACGTGCGCACGCCGCTTTCCACTTTTCCCTTTCCAACCTCACCGACGCCTCCCGCCTAACCCCTGCCATACAGTGGAAGAGAGCGCACACAACACCAGCCTCCAGCTGTATGCGGGGCTGTTTGCTGGTGAGTTACTAACAAAATGGTCATCAGTGAAATGAAGGAAAAAAAAAAAGGTGGTAGAGGTCTGCTTACATACACGCACGCGCGCACACATCAAAATAAGGTCCAAGTAAATACACCTGGTAAGTGAGGACCCGTGTTGCTGGAGCATTTCTAAATCAAAATATAGTCTATTCGGAGACCGGTCCTCGCTGGTAAAACAAACACAAACACAAACACACACACACACACACACATAGAAAAATGTAGACACGAAAATGGGCAGAAACCCTGTCAACCATTTCCTATGAAGAATGTTGTATTTGTTGGCCATGTGCATATGGATTAAAACACACACACACACACACACACACACACACACACACACACACACACACACACACACACACACACACACACACACACACACACACACACACACACACACACACACAGAGTTCACAGCCAGCTACATCCCCGAACCCCTCCCATCAGACACAGTTGGGAATTGAACTTGTGATTATCTGGATTTGTTGGTTTGGAATTTAGCTAGTATCTAGTATCACATGTAAAGCTGGGGAGAGTTTGTATCTGTGTGTGTGTGCTTCTATGAATGTGCTGGAGAGGACTGGGCATGATTGGAAAGGTCCCTTGGAAATTCAACTCTGTGTGTGTGTGCGTGATGGCTTCCTCCTACTCGCTCCCATGTTTTCCCAGGACTATATAGTGTACTCCCTTGGTAAATGCTGCACCAGCTCATTGTGTCTCTCACACTCTCTCTCTCTCTCTCTCTCACACACACACACACACAGAGATTCCCTGTAAAACGTTCTAATCATTTCCCCATTTTCCCTAACACACACACACACACATGGAGACACACCATTCCCAGTGAGATCTCCCCAATCAACTACACCCTTTGCAACCTCCACCACTAAAAGCAGCTTTCTGAGATGAATCTCTCTCTCTCTCTCTCTCTCTCTCTCTCTCTCTCTCTCTCTCTCTCTCTCTCTCTCTCTCTCTCTCTCTCTCTCTCTCTCTCTCTCTCTCTCTCTCTCTCTCTCTCTCTCTCTCTCTCTCTCTCTCTCTCTCTCTCTCTCTCTCTCTCTCTAGCAGCGAATGGTGGGATGAGAAACAGAGGGAGGGGATGGGGGTGAAGAGAGC
>NC_137201.1:11536341-11538841 GCF_960531495.2 Zeus faber | reverse complement strand
ACACACACACACACACACACACACACACACACACACACACACACACACACACACACACACACACACACACACACACACACACACACAGTGACAAGCAGACACAAGTATAAAACACATATTTAGGCTATGTGGATGGACAAATAAAGGTGCATGTGTGATCTCTTGGATGCACACACCCACACGACTCGGCAGAGCATGCTGGCTTTCCGTGTCACCGTCATATTACTGCACACATCCAAACCCCATGGGTCCCTGGGGAGGGGAGGTGGGGGGGATTATATGATAACCATGCATCTCAAACTGATAGACATTCTCACACACACACACACACACACACACACACACACACACACACACACACACACACACACACACACACACACACACACACACACACACACACACACACACACACACACACACACACAGAGAGAGAGACAGAATGAGCAGAATTTTAATGATTTGGTGGATGTTTGGAAGGGTGGAGGAATAAAAAAGGGGGAGGACAGGGTTCTAGTAGGATAGGAATTTTAGGGAGGGGTGTATGTTTGTGTAAGAGGTTTGGTCATAATTGAATAATACAGGTTTTTCTCTTTCTGTGATGTGTCAAAATACTAAATTATCCCATTTTGCCGCCATGTGAGTTTATTATTACATTAATGGCAATTCTTTACATTTTGTAGTCGATAGAAGAATGGAATCACACCCTTGCTTTGCCTTTGGATGGTACCACGCACCTACGTCAAATCCAGACCCTCCAAAGTCACAGTGAGTATTACTGATGATGGACACGATGTAATGACTCCATTAAAAAGATATCTCCAAGTCTCATCATTGATTATAGGATTTGGCAATTGCATCGCTGGAAGGTCATCAGCTGTTGCCTCACGTACACCGACTGAAGGTTGGAAATGCAGGTGCATTTTTTCGGTTTCTGTGTGTGTGTGTGTGTGTCTAAGGCCATTGGTGGACCTAATAGAATGTTACTGCATGCAGAGTGTGTCCTGTTCTGTAGCACACACACATACACGGAAGTCGGTGTTCCTCTCTCAATCTCTTGCCTCTTTTCTCTTCTTTCCATTTTGTCCCCGCTCCCTTGCGAGCCCATTTGCTGCTATTGCTTTACAACAGTCATGAAAAACACCCATTTAAACTCCCCCATGCTCCCTAAGTTGTCTAACCTTCCAATATACCACCCCACTCGCATACATGCACACACAAACCTATGTCATTCTCAGTAAGAAATAAACCTATCAGGTTTTTCCGTCATAGCAATGTTAGAGGCAAAAGGGATATCCAACACACAGCTTGAGTGTGAAAAGGCCATTTATGAATGGCCGGCCAGAAAAGTCTCTCCCTCTCTCTCTCTCCCTCCCTCAAATGAGCCATTGAGTCAAATTACATTTGTGTGCCTTGAGAAGTCCTAAAGCAGCTTTCCATAATGATAACCATATTGGCAGATTAACATGACGCCATGATGCCAGATGTTAATGTGCATCTTAATAACTTGTTAACTCCTTTTCCATGAAGGAAGGAAGTGGAAAAGGAGAACATTTAACAGCCTTTTCGAATGAGAGGAGTGCCTGGGGCATGGGCCAGGACGAGGCGGAAAGAGGAGAGCTTCTCGCTCCAGGTGCAGGTACAATGAGATATGACCTGCAAGATGGATGTGGTGAACAGAAGTGTTGAATACACGTTGATGTGGCAAGTGACATTTGCCTTTCCTTGAAGGAATCCTCCGGTCATCAATTTGGTAAAGGCATCGCTCCAAAGAGTGATGGGAAGGGGACGTTTTGTCGCACTTACTGCAACCAATCACGAGTGGCTCGGACAATTCAAGATGTCCAAAAGTGCACAGAGTTGTCCCCCTAGATGGGCTACAATGCTTAATCATTACCTTGGAGTGCTTCCAGTTATTCCTCATTCACCTCTAGCCAGGGCAGATCCACAGCAGTGCCAGTGGAACACTGAGGAATGTGGCCATATGTTATGAAGCTAGTTGTTCATGTTACGTTACCGTGGAATTGGAGCTGACTGACAGCTGCTAAAAGACAATATGAATCAAAGGCCTGATGGCACCGTTTGCATGCTGGTTTTCAGCATCTACTATAGGATCATCTCTTAATCATCTGCCTTGAAGACAAAGTACTTCCGCACACAGCCCTGGCTGCTTTTTTCCAAAGCATCTTCTATTTGGTGGAGCCGTCACTGCGGCACCGCTAAGTGCGCCGCAGTTTTCCAACTTATTTTTATTCATTTATTTAGTCATGTTGGTCTTTGTGTGGGCTGCCATTGTGTGGCTTTCATGGACATTTCACTGCATATATGTATGAAAGTATGTATATGTACTGTATATGACGAATAAACCTCTTGAATCTTGAAACATTGACGTCACTGCTCCATTTCTGTACTGACTTGTTGCTACTGTTACCGGGGAGAACTACAACAGTCACTTTCGGAATTTTTGCTTCAGCTTTGGTCGGACGTATTCTTCTGTAAA
>NC_137201.1:11513841-11533841 GCF_960531495.2 Zeus faber | reverse complement strand
AGACAGCTTTGATGCAGTGACATGTCCACGCTGGTGTGTGTGTGTGTCTGTGTGTGTGTGTGTGGTGTGTGTGTGTGTGTGTGTGTGTGTGTATTGGTACGGTCCCTCTGAGGGGGTTGAACGAGGCCGTAGCCTTTTCGGGTTGGCCAACCGTCCTACTTCATCCATCCCAACCTCATTAATGTAGGCTGGCGCGTGCACATACACACCCACACAGATTACCTAATTTCACTGTCCCTTGCAGATGTGCGCACGCACACACACACACACACACACACACACACACACACACGAGCAGTCACGTTAACCTTAGTGGCCGTGACTCTCCATCTCCCCCAGTCAGCTTTCTGCTTAGCCCACTTAGAGAGCCCTCCCACGGGACCCAGAGCTTGGGTCGAGGCTTTAGCTGCCACTTGTATACTCATTCTAACACACCCACACACCCACACACACCATATTCCAAAACAAAAGGTAATCAGTGCAGATGTCAAAGCAGAGTGCCTTATTGCAAACAACAAAGAGAAACAAAGAACTATGTGAGACACGAGAGGTGAACAAGGCAGACTTCATCTCTGGTGATGCCAACCACCTCTCCTTGGAGCTCCTTGCTCTCACTGAGACGTGAATTAAACCGGAGGATAGCGCAACCCCGGCTGCACCCTCCACAAACTACACATTCTCCCACACATCCAGACCATCTGGCTGTGGTGGTGGGACTGGCCTGCTAATTTCCAACACATGGAAATTTAATCGACTGCTGCCTTTAAACAACTTTGTCGCCTTTGAATATCACGCCGTCTTGGTGACTGCTCCGGTGAAAGCCTATGTGGTCGTCATCTACCGTCCACCAGGACAACTAGGTGACTTCCTACATGAGCTTGACACCCTGCTGTCATCAATTTCTGAGCACTCATTTCTGAGTGTCCCATGCTCGTCCTCGGAGACATGAACATCCACTTGGACAGTGTGAGCTCGGCTGACTTCCTATCTTTGGTTCGCTCATTCGACCTAAGACAGGTCCCGACTCCACCGACTCACAAGGCTGGCAAAGAGCTTGATCTCATTCTTGCTCGGACCTGCACCACGGACAACCTAAGTGTCACCCCTCTTCATCTCTCAGACCACTTCTTCATCCACTTCAATGTCCAGCTCCCAAAACAACCCCCCACCTCCCCACCCATGGTTACCATCCGCCGCAATCTCCGCAACCTGTCTCCCACCCACTTCTCCTCTGTGCTCTCTTCATCTCTACCGCCTCACAGCACTTTCTCCTCTCTGCAGGTTAATGATGCCACTGATTCTCTCTGCTCCACCTTGAGCTCATGTCTGGATAGCCTGTGTCCACTATCCACCAGACCTGCTCGATCAACCCAGTCGCACCCTTGGCTGACTGACACCCTCCGGACAACGCGCACTTACCTCAGAGCAGCCGAGGAAATGGCACAAATCCAAAAACAATTGAAGATCTTGCAAGCTACCAGACACTGCTGTCCTCCTTCTCTTCCAGCATCACTGCTGCTAAGAAGGCCTTCTTCAACGATAGGATCAACGGTGCCACAGACACACGTAAGTTATTCGCCACCTTCAAGTCTCTGCTTTACCCTCCACCACCTCCCCCACCTACTAACCTCACCGCTGACTGCCTTGCCTCCTTTTTTTACTAACAAAGTGGCAGCCATCAGTAGCAAATTCACTAAACAACTTACTCACAACCTGTCTTCTCCAGCCCTAGGCTCATCGTTCCCTGGTTTCAACCCCCTCGCTGAAAGTGAGGTATCTAAACTACTAACATGTAGCCGTCCTACTACCTGTCCGCTAGATCCGATCCCATCTAACCTCCTTCAAGCCATATCACCGACTATCACCCCGGCAATCACACATATGATTAATTCTTCCCTAACATTCAAGCTACATTGCGACAGAGAGATTAGTGTAACAATAAATACTGCTAGGTAGTGCTAAGTAATTGTAAGTTAGGAGAGGAGAGCTGGAAGAGCTGGGTCTTCAAGTGCTTCTTAAAGGCAGAGAGTCAGGTCCCTTCTCTGGTCATTTTTGTTCCCCTCCGCTTTCAAAATGGCTCGGGTCGCACCACTGCTCAAAAAACCCTCACTCGATCCCACTCAAGTAGAAAACTATGGGCCGGTCTCTCTCCTCCCATTCCTTTCCAAAACCATAGAGAGGGCAGTCTCTAGACAGATAACAGAATACCTGTCAAGAAACAACCTTCTCGATACACTTTAATCTGGCTTCAAAAGTGGTCACGCCACCGAAACAGCCCTGTTGTCTCTGACAGAGGCCTTAAAAACTGCTAGAGCTGCTGCCAAATCCTCGCTTCTCATTCTGCTAGACTTATCAGCTGCTTTTGACACTGTCAATCACAGCATACTCCTGTCCATACTCTCAAGTATGGGCATATCGGGTTCCTGGTTCAAATCTTACCTTACTGGGTGCTCGTTCAGTGTGACATGGCAAGGCCAGCTGTCAGTGCCTCACAACCTCACCACAGGGGTGCCCCAGGGCTCGGTGCTGGGACCCCTCCTCTTTGCCATATACACCACCTCACTGGGCCCGATCATCCGCTCGCATGGCTTTTCATATCGCTGCTATGCGGATGATACTCAACTCTATGTGTCCTTCCTGCCCGACGACCCCACTGTCTCGACGCGGATCTCGGATTGTCTCGCTGACATATCCACATGGATGAAGGATTATCATCTTAAAACTAAACCTGGCGAAAATGGAACTGCTGGTCTTCCCGGCCAAACAAGGTATTTATCACAACATTGATATTAAAATCGACTATCTCTTGTTCCTACCAAGGCTGCAAGGAATCTTGGTGTCATTATTGATGACCAACTGACATTCTCGGACCATGTTGCCGCGGTCTCCCGGTCCTGCCGCTTCGCACTATTCAACATCCGAAAAGTCAGGCCGTACCTGACCCAATATGCCACTCAACTGCTGGTACAAACCTTGGTGATGTCCCGTCTCGACTACTGCAACGCTCTCTTAACAGGCTTGCCGGCCTGTGTGGTGAGTCACTGCAGATGATACAGAATGCGGCTGCGTGACTGGTCCTCAACCAGCCAAAGAGGGCACATGTCACTCCGCTGCTCATAGAGCTCCACTGGTTACTTGTAGCCGCTCGCATCAAGTTCAAGTCTCTGATGCTGGCCTACAGAGTGATTGTTGGTAATGCTCCCGCCTACTTAAATGCTCTTGTAAAAGCACAGGTTACCCCCCGGATGCTGCGCTCATCAAATGAGCGTTGCCTGGCTCTGCCGGCCGTACAACCACGGCAATCCAGGCTATTCTCATTTGTAGTTCCACGTTGGTGGAACGAGCTGCCAAAAATGACCAGAGAAGGGCCAGCTCTTCAGAGAGTACCTCCTCTCCTAACTAATGCTAATTACTTAGCACTACCTAGCAGTATTTATTGTTACACTAATCTCTCTGTTGCAATGAAGCTTGAATGTTATTCTCCCTTATAAGTCGCTTTGGATAAAAGCGTCTGCCAAATGACCAAAAGTGAAACAGAGCTCAGGCTGGAGAAAAAGAAAGCACAAACTTGCATCTTCTGATGGTACGCACTCGACCAACCTTAATATTTTTAGTGCTTGCATGCAAGTGTGTGTGTGTGTGTGTGTGTGTGTGGAGACATTGACCGATGCTCCAGAAATTGCCCTGCTGTTTAATGGGCTGGCCAGCCACACGCCCAACAACCCTGGTCCTGCATCACTGCCACATTACTTGTGTTTGGGGGTCGGCGTGTGTGTGTGTGTGTGTGTGTGTGTGTGTGTGTGTTACTCATAAGTGTTTTTTCTGTGGCTGGAGTAGGCCATTTTATAATCAACCAATTGTAGGTGCTACGACATGATCTTGAGCAATAAAATGACTTTAACTGAGTGATCAGACTTGCAGCGCTCCTTTTCCAAGCTGAAACCAGAGCTCGTCCTACCCTACAAGATAAATGATGAGAGGAGGTAGGAAGAGCTGGAGAGTAGGAAATTTGTATCCACGCCGTTGATGGACCTGCAGGAGTGACCCCAGCTGGCCACCGGACCAACTTTGGGGTGAATGATACCCACTGATCACAGCGCGCGCGCGCACACACACACACACACACACACACACACACACACACACACACACACACACACACACACAGAGGGGTAGTCAGTAATGAGCGCAGTCCTGCCAGGACCCTGCACGAGCTTCATGAGGAAAAGGAGAAGTGGAAATGGAGGGATAGATGTGGGCGGATGGAGAGATAAATAGGACCCGAAATAGGATAATGAGTAGAGGAAAAGAGAGAAGTACAGGAGGGCCAGCGTGGAGAGGGTGGGGTGGAGACCCCGTCGGAAAGAGAAAATGACGGATAGAGGGAGGGAGAGTGGAGATGGTGGTCAGGTGAGGTCCACTCTGCATCCACATGGCAGCGTTGCACTGAGGTCTGATCTTGTGTTGAAACCAATTAGCATTTGGATAAATGGAATAGAACAGTTGCTCCCGGAGGAACTTCAGGCGTAGTAGCTGTTGTTTGTTCTCAGCTGCTCTTTGTGATTGGCCACTTAAAGATCCAAAACAACACAAAGCTCTTTTCCAGTCGGTTTTAAATGTTAGCGCCTCGGTAGCCGTGGTAAAAGCCTCGTCCTTTCGCGCTGACGGCAAACGCTCAACGTTGATGATGGGATGAGAAGTTCAGGGGAAGAGCGCGCGCGAAATAATCCACTTGCTGTCTGCTTCCAAAGGTTATCCATAAGACTAATGCAGGTGCATATAGACATACACACAAGCACACACTCTGACCCACACACACAGAAAAGAAATTGTTGTTTTAAACTGGGTTTGGGAGATGTAAGGTGGATTAAACCAGCTAGTATACTCCAGGGCAACAGATTAGTTATACACACACACACACACACACACACACACACACACACACACACACACACACACACACACACACACACACACACACACACACACACACACACACACACCAGTAGAAAGTAGCGAACAGCAAAGACTTGAGACTGGACGGGAGTCACCAACCTGTAGCTCGGTCTGAAAGAAGAACTTCTGCGGACACTGGGAACAGTCGTAGATCTTGTCTTCCTGCCCGTGGACTGCGAAGATGTGCTGCTGGAGCTTGTTGGCCTGCACAAACACTGCAGGGACAGACAGAGACATCGGCGTTACTTACTCTTGCTTGACTCGGGGCGAAACGCAAGTGACACCCTTTAAAATGGGACAAAGCGTGACCAGGTATTAGTTGACGGGCACGTGTCTCAATTCAGCCAATCTCTGGACTGAAGAACTCTACTGAGTGATCCTTTATCAACAGGGACGTTTTGGTGTTCATCTCAGCTACGGTTGCAAATGCCGAGTGGAAAAGTCTGAAATAGGTTCAATCCAATCTTTTTTTTTTTTTTTTTTTTTAAACCCTGTCTGAAGAGAGCAAACTACAGCGAATGATGCAACACCCAAATGATGAAAAGACCGGAGGGAAGGGAGCAACAGAGGAGAGGATTTGAAGGCTATAACAGCTGTCTCATATACGCGTGTATCAGACTAAGACACCGCAATCTTTCGCGCGCGCGCACACACACACACACACACACACACACACACACACACACACACACACACACACACACACACACACACACACACACACACACACAGTGAGTGGAGCTTAACTGTCAATACAAATAAACACACATCGCGATAAAGTGAACGGGAGGCCGATGGGAGAGGGAGGACGAGATGAAGGGAGGGAGAGGAAAAGGGGGAGAAGGAGAGAGGTGGAGAGAACAGGAAAAGCTATCCTCGGAAGACCTTGTGATATTTATCAATAAATTATCCTCTTTTCTTTTTTTTTTTTTTACTTCCGCTCCAGTGTTGTTTCTCCCCTTTTTTCTCCCATCCCAACTCCCCCCCCCCCACGTTTCAGTAAACTTTTGATTTGCACAGCATGTGGGATTGTGATCAAGTGTGTGTGTGTGTGTGTGTGTGTGTGTGTGTGTGTGTGTGTGTGTGTGTGTGTGTGTGTGTGTGTGTGTGTATTGAATTATTCAGTCCCCCATAGGAGCAGTGCCCGTCTTACTAATTCATAAGCCACTAAGGAATAGAGTTAAAGTTTAAAGCAGCACTGTGTACCTGGAGGGAGGACGGGGGGGAGGGAGGACGGTGGGGGAGGGGGCGCACAACACAAGACAAACTTCCAGAACAACAGAGATGAAGCAACAGAGCGGAGAGCAGAGAGGAAGGGACACAGAGAGAGAGAAAGAGAGAGAGAGGGAGAGAAAGAAAGAGATGGGGATAGGGAGACAAATTTCAAGTTCACGGTATAGTTTATTAAATCCCCCTCGCCGTAAGCCCCGGCAGTTTATGTTTCAAGGAGGGTGTTTCAAAGTAACAGCGCAGAGTTTAGAGGCCAACCGTTGCATGAAAAGCTAAAGATCCCAAAATTGTTTTGGAGAAAAAAAACAAAAACAACAACTATAGGCGTTGCCAGTCACAGAGATAAAGGTGACCCCGTAGACGACGCTCTCGGCCTTAACTTGATTTACGCGGTATGCGGGAGAGCTTTGCTGAGAGATGTTAACGCCGTCACATCCCAGCGCTGACCTCGCTGATGCAAGGGGGAGTGATGTGGAAGGTGCAAACAGTCGTCATCCCAAAAGGTGCAATGTGACTTTGAGAACGGCCACCTGCCGCTTAAACACGCACGCACAGGCACACGCACACACACACACACACACACACACACACACACACATACACACACACACACGAGGGGATTAACTGCCCCCAATCAAGAGTGTGTTTTTGTTTTACTTTTATTCTTTTGACCTTTGGTGTGAACAGATACACAGGCCAGAAAAACCAAACCAAAAAAAAAAAAAAAAGTTTCACCGCTGGAGTGGCCCTCCGTCTATATTTGTCACGGTTTGTATTCGGAGACGGATGACCACCACGCTGACCGCTTCTCTGTTTTGAAATGTATGTATTTATTTATTTTATGTCTGCATACTGAGCAAACCTAATGACGAACGAACAGACAATCTGCGCTTCACCAGGTGTTTCCGTGTCTGAATCCCATAAAGAGTCGTTGTGCCGATCCCTTACGCACATAATATAACATTACACATGTTATTATCAAACATCAAGTCCGACCAGTGTCCAACTTCTCTTTCCCTGGCTTTGGCCGGGCAACGGTCAGTGGGGATGAGGTCCCCCCGGAGCTGACGTGGTGGGCCTTCCTCAAACACCAACTTAAACTCGAACTCGCCCTCCTCCCAACCCGAGCCCCCGATCCCAGCAACAGGAGAGTGTTTAAAGAAAGAATCCGCGATTTTCAGTGACGTCTGGTCTGACACGGTCGGAGAGAGTCCCTCGGTCCGCTCCAAACGTCCCCAAATATAATCACATACCGCAGATTCGGGAACTTTTCAGACTGTTCTCAGACGATGAAGATTATTTATTTTAATGTATATGATATATATTTTTATATATTAAATATAAATTCCACATTTCCACGTTACGTTCCATGTTCATGTTAATTGTGTTACTGATATATACGCTTTTGTAATAAATACAGATATTTTACAAAAGGAGAAGACACATTCAAATATATCCAGGCCAACTCACTGTAAAAAGTTAAATATGCACACACGCACACACGCACACGCACACACACACACACACACACACACACACACACACACACACACACACACACAAATTCTCTGCCCCCGGATGAACAGATTATAAATAATAGTGATATAGCCTACAATGATTATTAAAAAGTGGCGTATTTGCAACTAGCACTGGTGCTCCTAGATATTCATGTTAGAAGCAGGAGGAAAAACAGTAGTAAAAGGCTCCTAAATGGAATCCCTCTGGAGCCCTGTCATATCAGTATTGGTAGTGCATTTTAAGTGCATCATAAGGCTCAGTAATGGTGCTACAAAGCGCAACGTTTCCCACACAGAAAGTTTCTGTTTGAATTTGAGCAGGCTCCTCTTTGTTGTTATGAGTGTTTTTTTAATGGATAAATCCCCTGTAGCCTCATTGATATTTTCTGTCAACAGAGGGTTCAACCCCAACAAGCTGACAAGATGTACAGACTTAATAGATTCCAACAGAAAGCGAAAAATCTTCCTCTTCTGACGAACCTCCGATGAAGAATGCGAAGATCACAAAATGCATTTCCCTTGGCCGTACCGCGGGAGCACAGGCAACGCTCGACAAGCCCTTGCTAAATTTTAAATGTGAAGGCAGCCAACGATTTTCTCGGGTTGAGACACCATCCTTCAAGAGAATAATAGAAACCTCGCGACCTCCGTGTGCAGTAATGACGAGAGGAACGTTGCGCTCTAATATGCAGGAAGCCGCAAAGGCCGCGAAGAGCACCATCACTAAAAAGTCGAGCGCTGCGAACCACGTCGCTCCCAGACAGCGTGGCTTCTCCGGCGTCACCTGTCACCGCACAGACCACACCACTTCTGAGGGGCACCACGCTGCGCCGGCTTGCAGACGTGTCACAGGCACGCGCCGGCTCGATGTCCTTGCTGCAGCATGAGAGGAAATACATCACAAGTACCACATCAGGGAAAAGGGCGACCGGGACGACAACGGACAGTGGCTCAGACTTCCTGAAGGCCTTTCGTCGTGCCTCCCGTATGGGGGAGGAAGAGGAAGAGGTAGAAGTCGCTAATGGACAGGAGGAGAGAGATTCCATCCTTGATGAATGCATCAGAAGACAACGGTCGCCGAGAGGTGGAGCGTCGAGATGTGTCGGCTATTTTAGACGACGACTACGGCCTTGAGTACCAAACTTCCGAGGCGTGAAAAGTGCGCACGCACCTTCTCCTCAATCCTGTTTCAACGGCTGGTGCAAAACATACGAGGGGCTGCCTCGGTCTGCTTTAGCCAAAATGTAATGCTCTACAGAATAAAACCAGCAGGTCGGCTATGGCTTATGAAACGGTGGAATGTGAACGCAAATTGCAGTTCCTCCGACCCAATCAGACCCGTTGGAGCTCCCTGCTCCTCCCTGTAGAAAGGGTCGTGCGCATCCAAAAGGTGCAAGGAGAAAAAAAACAGTTTGCAATCTATGCACGGCATTAAAATAAAGAACTCACATTATTTCTTAAAGAGTAATGGAACAGGTGTCAGCATTGCTGACTGATGGGTGAATCCACCCGTCTTTAGTTGCAATGCAGGTTTTTTTTTTTATTGTTTTTTTTTTTTTACATGGTTACATGGTGTGATAATTGTAGTTGATTTGAATTAAATAGTTCAACTGTGTGCGCTGCTGTAATGAAGCCTGTTGCCGTGGCCCCTTAACATCCTCGAAGGGGAATCCTCTGTGCATATGACAATCCTCTGTGCATATGAGGTTCCTGCTGCCAACCCCTTCAGCTGTTACAGGACAAGCTGAAGAAGCTGCAGCTGCAGCATGGGGTCCTCAAACGTTTTGGGCGAGGTCACGACACAACCTGAGCTGATTGCTGCAGCGAAACTTCCACCAAAATTTTGAACAGCCCGGACCACAGAGGAGAGCATCTTAGAAGCTGGTCATACACTCGTGTATCAATTCGAAAGTGAATCCGTTGCCCTTGACATATGGATCTATGTCACGGTTATTGTCGTTGAGCTTTATATCGTGTCAGTGGCAAACCAAAAAAATCGAAGAGTAGTAGAAGGGTAAAACGAATGTACAGACTTCATTTCTTTGAAAACTATTTATCTTACCAGAGGCCTTGACTACATAAAAAAAAAAAAATCCCCGAGACACCGTCTTGGATGACGATGCCTGCTCAAACAGTGGCCACTCGGAGGAAGAGGAGTTCTTTGCTTCCATGAAGTCAGGAAGCTCCCGAGAAGGAGAGCCGGGGAGAGACCTTTCATGTCCATCCACTGGAGGTGCAGCGTGGATGTTTTGCATTCCTTTCCTCAAATCAAGAAATGGTCGCTCAAGGTCAACATTCCATGCAAGTCTGCCAGCATCTTCCGCCTGTGAGAGGGTTTTTGGTCACGCAGGGCTCGTGTCCACTGGCACAAGATCACAGCTTCACTGCAAAGACCTCGCACGGCAACTGCTGCTGGAGCTTAACGTACGACTCACTTCACTTAGGGATTCTTCGAGGCAGAACATGCACTCATTTTCACCAACACGCACGCACGCACGCACGCACGCACACTTTCATTAAGCAAAACACATTGTCTCATTTATATTTACACTCTCTCATTCACTGGTTTTTCTACTTGTCACTGCAAGTAAAGTTTGTTACCGGGGTTTTGGTTTCAAAAGCTTATGTTTTAAAAACAATGACAAAAGAATGTTTTGAAACTACTAAATTGAGTAAGTTTCAATATTTTATCGAAGTGTTTATTGTGACTGAATTTGTCTTAATTTATGTTATTTCGTAAAGATTGAATTCATAATTGTGTATGATTTAGGCCATATTTCAATTTGCACATGGCTATTTTATATTTTGTTTATTTCTTTTGGACAAGCATTTACAATCTTATATTTTGGACATTTGGATAGTTATGTTCATCTTGCTCTGCTTATTTCAACAAGAAATCAAACCGTATGAAGTAACTCAGTACTTGAGTAGTCTTTTCACTATATACTTTGTTACTCAAGTAATTATTTGGTTGACTACTTTTACTTCTACTTGAGTCATTATAATTTTAAAGTAACAATACATTTACTTGGGTACACTTTTTGGCTACTCTACCCACCTCTGGTTCCGTCACACTCCGTTTGCATGTACACGTGTGTGTGCCTCTATCTCGGGTATTTGTTCCATTTTGTGATTTTGCCTCTTGCCATGCGCCTGGTAATCGGTGCATCATTGAACATTTTATCAATTACATTTTATAATTGAACATTAAAGTATAAGTCTAAAGGGTTAAAGTTGCAGCATAATATAGGGATGTGATATATAGCTCTGAGAAATCAGCTTGTAAACCATATATTTGATATATGTGAATAGTATTTAATTGCAGCACCAAAGTCAACCAACCAATAAATCATAAATGACGACAAATACAATCAAATGGATACTCAGACAATTTCAGTCAATTTCAACCAATTTGATTGAGTTTGAAATTTGAACTAAAGCTACTTAAATGACTTTTCTTGAAAGAAATTTGCATTGTTAATGGCCACGAGTGGATACGATGCAACAGAGTCAAAACAAATTCTTGGAGGACCTGGATCCCAGTTGACATTTATATGTTATAACAAACTGAATTTGGTTTTCACATTCCAAGAGAAGAAGTCCAAGCCTCCTTTTTGACCAATTTCCTCACATCTCTCAGTGCAGAAGCCTAGACTGTATGTCCACCCTGGACTTGTGAGGTATCATAAGTATCAGGACCGTAGCGCACCCCCTTGACCTTGAAACTACATTGTGCGTGTGTGTGTGTGTGTGTGGCGGCCTCTCACCTGTGAAGCAGACGGGACACTTGAAGGTTCCTCCCATGCCCTCGAAGCTGTGCTCTATCAGGTGGCACAGCAGCTTGGCCGGCGAGTCAAACATCTGGTTACACAGCTTGCACTCGTGATTGATGCCCTCCTCTGCAAATCAGGAGACAGACACACACATGGTAAGGCGGGGGTTAAATGGCTCGCACGCATGCACGGGCACACGCACACACAGAAACGTTGCATTGTGGATGTCGATGTTGCGATTCAGGTCGATGCCATTTGTAAAGGTCACGGACCGGCTAAGTAACATGGCTTCAGCATAAACAGACAACCGGCTGATGAATACATTTCTACCATCACACCTCTTCTATGGGCTCCAGAGGAAGATATGATGGGGGGGAAAAAAAGACAAATTGGAAGGAAAAGAAGTGAGAGGTGTTCCTCCCATCCATCCTCCTAACTGTCCATTCTTCCAACTGTCAGCCATCCTCCTACCACACACACACACACACACACACACACACACACACACACACACACACACACACACACCTGAGCTCCTGTCCCTATACCCCCCAACCACACACACGCACGCACCCTTCATCCATCTATTTTTCCCTCCATCCATACTTCCCTCAGCCTCTACTTGTCCCTTCTCCCTTAGCCTCTTCCTCTCTTTGACCCTCATCCCTCCTCTCCCCTTTCTCACCGACCTTCAATGTTATGTTTCTCATGAATTGCTATTTAGCATCCCTTGTGTGTATCTGTGCATGAGCATATGCATGTGAGTGCGCAAGTCTATTTTTAAGCTGGTGAGAGTGACATCACGGCGCACACTGTGCTGGGGCCAGATGAAAGGTGGGCGTCTCACACACACACACACACACACCCCTGACCGTGAGATCTCCCGCCTGTCGTCCTTATCGACATCATGCCACACAGGGCCAACGGCCTGGTTGCCCACGCACACACACACCGTGTCACTGTGCCGGACAGCCCTGTGCTATCCCATGGTGTCCTCTATGGGACAATCTGGGACCCCTTGTAGAGACAGATTACACACACACACACACACACACACACACACACACACACACACACACACACACACACACACACACAGTCGTGACTAAGAGCCACATTTCATGGAGGGAGACAATTACTGTCTTTTGCAACTGATCCCCTGTAAAACTGAACAGAGGCCTTGAAGCACACACACGCGCGCGCGCGCGCACACGCGCACACACACACACACACACACACACACACACACACACACACACACACACAATAGGTGGTCTGCTGCAGAACTGCAGGGGAACTTGGGGCTAATAACGTCTTCAAACAAGTTACACACACACACACACACACATACACACACAAATCAAAGATTATTTTCTACCTTTGCCTTAAATGCAATTGTGCTCTTATCCCCTATGAGCAGCTGTGTGTGTGTGGGAGAATCTCCAGCACATAACTTCCCGTCTATATCGCACCCATGAAGCAGCCGACACACACACACACACACACACACACACACACACACACACACACACACACACACACACACACACACACACACACACACACACACACACACACACACACACACACACACACACGTGTGTTTTATTATAAAGGGAACCATATTTAGATGGGTTCAAATGGTGCACATCCTATTTCAGGTCATATATTATCAAAGCAGTGAAAATCCCCCTATACAGTTTACATCTCACCCCGAGGGGAATTGGCTCATTTTGGTGACTTTACTTTTAACACCGCAAACTCACATTTCCTCTCTCACATTTTGCTGCGTGCGTGCGTGTGTGCGTGCGTGCGTGCGTGCGTGCGTGCGTGTTGCCTGGCGCAGATCTGTGTGACATGGGGTGGCATTCATTGGAGTTAGCTTGTGTTAATGAAGCCGTCGCTAACACAAAAGGGAAACTTTTTAGGTGCAAATTAAAGGCGAGCTAAAGTGAGGGCGAGTGAGGAAGAGCGAGAAGACAAAAAGAGAGGGCTGAAGGGAAAGAGGAAAAAAAAAAAAAACGAAGGGGGCAGAGAGATAATTGGGCTGTCCGAAACAAGGGCATGGAGCGCGGGGCAGTGATGCCAGCGTGCAAGTGTGTGTGTGTGACTGCGTGACCCATAAAAGGGTTCTATTTTTCTGAAAAATACATTGTTTTGATCAGTGTGTGGGGGGACCGTACTCTCTGTGTGCTCTTCCCCTATGACATCTAACTGGTGTGTCTGTGTGTGTGTGTGTGTGTGTGTGTGTGTGTGTGTGTGTGTGTGTGTGTGTGTGTGTGTGTGTGTGTGTGTGTGTGTGTCGGGGCGTGCGTGTGCATGAGAAAGAGACCCAAAGTGAGATGACAGAGCTGTAGAGCATCCCTGCTGCTATGCTTTGTCTCACAGAGTGCATTTGATCCGCCAGCGCACACACACACACATACACGCGCACACACTACCCTAGGAGGCCTGTGCTGGGGCCAAGGACACGGGGCGAAACGGGGATGACAGGAGCGGGAGACAGCCAGAGAGAGAGAGAGAGAGAGAGAGAGAGAGAGAGAGAGAGAGAGAGAGAGAGAGAGAGAGAGAGAGAGAGAGAGAGAGAGAGAGAGAGAGAGAGAGAGAGAGAGAGAGAGAAATGAAAGTTGAACATTAGTACTCAAAGTTAGTCAATACAAAACTGACTGTCAACTTATTGGAAATATCAGGACATTTAATTTTATTACTGCATATTTTTATCATGTTCGGTCTGGGGCTGGGTTGGTGGGAGCATAACAAGATTCAAGATTCAAGATTTTTATTTGTCACATACATATACATACTTTCATACATATATGCAGTGAAATGTAATAAACAAGGTTCAGAGTAAGAACAGGAAATAAGCTATACAAACTTTTCAGTAGTGAATGGAGAGCATTCCCGTCACTCGTTAGTTATGATCTACATGAACAGTAAGTGATTTAGATTCACACATATTGTTGCAGTTACATTGGTAGGAATGGCCAGGAATTGCTGGAAATTCCTGCAGTTGGCAACGCATTGTTTTGTTGCCATGCCAACTGAGAGCACAAGTATCACAGAGAGGGCCGGAGTTTGGCTTGCATCCTAATCTAGCTTCTGTCTTTTTCTGAAAAAGTCATGACTCGAGACGAACACACACACACACACACACACACACACACACACACACACACACACACACACACACACACACACACACACACACACACACACACACACACACACACACACACACACACACACACACACACACACACAGCAGAGGTGTAAAGATGGACACACTCACCATTAGTATTCCATTGTTTCTCGTAGCAAAATAAGTGCTGAGGGTGCACACACAAACACACACACCATTTTCTATTGTTCGTGCAACCTCCCCACCCCAGGCCCCACCCCTCTCACACATGCACACACATGTACAAACTGACAAACACACACCTCCTCGCCCCCTTTCTTAGTCTCGGCTTGAAAAGTCCCAAGGCTGCCTGCCCCCCATTTCACACCTCCATCCCTCCCTCTCCTTCTCTCTCTATCCATCTCTCTCTCTCTCTCACTCCCTGGGGTGTCAGCCCGCCATTACTGGCCTGTCCCTCCTTTTCTGTTACTGTACACGTGCACAAACCGTGTGCACGTGTACATAAGTGGCTGTGTGCACATGCTATATGAGTTTGGCCACATGAGGCCTGTGGGCCCAAAGCCAGGACTGATGGCAAGGATGAAAGAGCATATATGCACATGAAAAAAAACATAATCAGGTACGCAATACATTTGAAAAAAATTATCTCACAAGGTGAAAGGCCGAGGTGGGTGAAGTTGGCGAACGTAAAAAGGGAAACAGGTTATTCTAATCAAATGATGCTGCCGCGCATTGCCAGCTTCCCAGGTTAACAGTGCAACAGCATATCCTCGTCATCTTCTTTGGGCATCGAATATGATATAAACCTGCACCAACACCTTCCAAACTCCCCATTCCTTCACCTGAGCTGGTGCTCAGCGGATGGTGTTGCTATGCAGGGCACTATTCCGTCGACGTGGTCGCGTCGCACCCTGTGCACCGGGGCTTGTTTGCATAACACGAGCTGATTGGAGCAGGTCGTCATTTGCATTTTGTTCTGCCAAATATCCACACAACATTTGGATGGAAACATAACTAGAGAGAAAGGGAGGGGGAGAGAGAGAGAGCGAGAGAGAGAGAGAATGCTAGAACAGAGGAACGCTAGAGGGATGGAAAGAGGAGAGGAACAATTCATTGACCGAAAGAGAGCGAGAGAGCTAGATGAGAGAGCAGAGGGGAGGAGCAACGGATGGGAGGA
Organism: Zeus faber; assembly: GCF_960531495.2. NCBI lineage: Eukaryota > Metazoa > Chordata > Actinopteri > Zeiformes > Zeidae > Zeus > Zeus faber. The sequence goes on along the minus strand of NC_137201.1, from coordinate 11,518,049 downwards.
GTAGCCCCTTCTTTCTCTGGGGGTTCACTCAAGGTGTGTTTCTATGGCAACGGGGGGAGAGGAGGGTGCTAAGCTTGACCCATTGGTGGTGTGGGGGCTGGATGCACACACACACACACACACACACACACACACACACACACACACACACACACACACACACACACACACACACACACACACACACACACACACACACACACACACACACACACACACACACACACACACACAAAACCTGCTGCAGTGCTGGAGGGGTCCCAAGAGTGCCTCCACCTTTGCTCACCCTCACTAACACACACACACACACACACACACACACACACAGTTTGCTCAGAGAAAGAATTGCACAACTGAACTGCAGCATTGAGCTCCCGTGAGCCTCCAACACCCACATACATGTCTCTCTCTCTCCCTCTCCAACATAGCTATGTCTTGGCGGAGTATTGACTGGTATTTCCTTCACTTTGCCTAATTGAATCCTATTCTCTGTCGGTTCCGTTCCGTTCGATGGAGTCATTTTCAACGTGGTTCTCGACAGCCGTGGAAGGTCTCCCTCCCGTGCCGGACGGACGCAGTACGACAGGAGACAGGAAGACCCGTCCGTGTCACAGTGAGGGAGGGAGGGAGAGAAGGGACGGGGCGTCAGAAGCGGGTTCAAATCCAGGACGGTTTTAGGTAGACGGTCAAGGTGCCTTTCGCCTCATATTTTAGTTCTTGCCCGTCACACAGTGGTCACCACCTGAGCAGGAGAGAGGACGCTGTACTGTCGGCAGCCTGGCCGATAAGGAGTTCTGGTTTCTCTCGCTCTCACTCTCTCTCTCTCTCTCTCTCTCTCTCTCCTCCCCAATTCCCATCCCTCTGGCTCTATCCATTGTTCAATCTTCAGGTTGATGCGTGTTTTCCTTGAGGCGACGCACATACAAGGACTCACAGAGACGCACGCTCCAGCATACGAACACACACACACACACACTCGGCTTGGGCGACATCCAAAATTTTAGATTGCGGTGCAGTCCCGCCAAAATATCGCGATATGCGATAATAGCGTAGACGTTGGCAATTTTTTATAACATGATTTGAATGAATGTTATAAAATCACCTAAGCTGGCTTTGGCTTTTATTCTGCGCAGGGTATTCAACTGCGATGACGAGGTTTGCCACTAGATGGCACAAGTGCAAAGACTGCAATTAAGTATGTTAAACAAAATTATTTCACGTCTCTTATCATATATAAGAATTTTAGTGACGCATGGAATAACCTCGAGCTACAACTTCATCACCGTCCAACCGCGCTCACCACCATGTTCAAATCCTCCGTCAGCTTCCTCGCTACAAGCACTAACTTCGATATCAATCCACCGCTTTTATTTAAGCCGTTAAAATGCCACATCTCTCTTCTTTCTCCGGCTTTAAAAACGAAATATCGGCAAACTGGCGAGCCGGCGTTCTTTGGCGCAACCAAGTCATCCATGTTTGTTGTTGTTTTGTTTAACAAGCGCAATGACGATCAAGCGCAAGCAAATGCTGTTTTGGGACGTTGACAATGAATCAACTATCAGTTAATTGCTTGGAAGATAAGTTGCTGAATGGATAAGGTTTCAAAGTAAACGACATGTCGCCTTTCTCCTTTGCCCGGGTCCAGACCTTCGAGCCGGCTGATTCTTCTGAAGATGGAAACGGAGCGTAACCGTTTGAAAATTCTGTCCGATACCAGGCTCCTGGAGGGGCGGTGCTTGGGCCGCCAGCGCCCGGCACAGCGACCGCTTGCCGTGCGGCAGACGATTTCTTCCCCCCCGTTAAAGACGGCGACACGCCTTCATATTCCGTTCACTTTATGCTACAACAATGCCTGTTTCTCAAACACTACAATAAATGTTTGATTGAGGAATATAAGGTGCATTTTAGATTCTGTATATCACATGCGATATTTAGCTTTTATGCTATATACTCCGCCCATTGTGTCAAAATGAATGGAATTGCTGTGAAATGTGATCCCACTATCCACAGCAGCAGTTCTACGCGATTCCCTTCCTCCCTCTGCTATTTCCAGGAACACAGACTGATTAGGGAAAAGAGAAGCCACTTGAAAGAAACCATGACACGATTTATTCTACTACAAACATTTTCCTTTTTTCACTACGCAACCATCCAAACAAGGCCTGCTCCCGTGGACGGACAAGTGGACGTGAAAATACTGCATATGGCAGCGGATATTTCAATATTCAATATTAAGTCTAACACACACACACACACACACACACACACACACACACACACACACACACACACACACACACACACACACACACACACACACACACACACACACACACACACACACACACCCGGATTGGCAGACATGGAAAGACATACGGCATTAAAGTGTGTTTGCCGTTAAAGAAGCACAAATGGAGAGCATTTGTATACAGGTTAGTGTGTTTTGGAAGGAGACGGCTGTGTGTGTGTGTGTGTGTGTGTGTGTAGCAGCTTGGATTCTCCCTATCAGATTACATAACAGTAGGAAGCTGGAATGCACTGTTCTGGTGAAAGCCAAGTGCCTTCACACACTACCACACACACACACACACACACACACACACACACACACACACACACACACACACACACACACACACACACACACACACACACACACACACACACACGCACACTCTTTTCCACCATCAAGGAAACACTCTCTTCTGCTAAACCAGAGGAACATGCGTCTCCCCCTTCTCTTCACCTCTTCCCCATCGATCGTCTATCCATGGGATACAATAAACATTTTATCCAATTAAACCTGTTTTTTTTTGTTTTTTTTCCGAGAGGAAACTGCTTCAGCGCATCAGAATGAATCCTTCTATGTGAGCCCATTAACCGAGCTGCTTCCGTCTCCCGGCCACCGGCAAGGCAGCGAGGAAGAAGGCATCAAGGATGGAAGTAAAATACACCTGGGCCATAAAGGCTGTGGCAGCGCTGCCATTACAGCCCGACAACAAGGTAATCTGGGGATTAACCGCCTCCCTTTACCAGGACCTCACGTCTGGTGACAGAACAACAGATAGACAGTCACCGCCGCGCGCACGCACACACACACACATACACACACACACTCTTTCTCTCTCTGTTTAGCTCGTTAGCCAGGACGGGAGTAATGAATGTGCAGGGTATTTGTGTTAAGAATGTTAATTGAAAGCCTCATAGATGCCAGGGGGATTTTACCTAATCGGTGTACTGTATAGCAATAAAACTTAAAAACACGCTGCGCACACACACACACTTTACTTACAGGAAGCTAGTCACTCCCTATGACACCATTCAAACCTTGAGTACAGAGGTTAAATCAACCCAGTCTCTCTCTCTCTCCCTCTCTCTCCCTCTCTCTCTCTCTCTCTCTCTCTCTCTCTCCACATTATGCCATCTGCTTACACATGTAAAAGACAGCCACAGCCCCCGCGCTGGAAACACATCAATACTCTGCGTCGACTTCTTGATGTCAGTTCCAACTACACGGCCGTGAGGAGTGCGACAGCCGGCCGTTGTTACGAGCATGTGTTTATTCCAGGTACAGTACGCTCCGACAGTCAAACAAACACCCCTCATGGTGATATTAGTTTTATTACTGGGGTACTACTGAAATGTAATGGCTTGCAGATTACCATCTTCAAACCGCAATGTGGTCTCAAGTAATCCATGAGTGTGTAGGATGTGGAGCCAGACCGATGACAGATTTTTGTGGCCGATCCTGATTTTCCGATCCTTGCCTACCCATATTTTGTCAAAAACATATTTTATATTATATATATATATTTATATATTTTATTTAAGTTTCTATATTTGAGAACATTTAACTCACAAGCAAACACATAGATAAAAATAAATACACAAAGAACTTTTGGATAGATAAAAAAATGAAAAAGATGTTATTAAACTAAAATCTTATTTGTTATATTATATGTTTGTTATCTTATACGTTATATTTTTGCGAACCCATCATCACTTCCAAAACAAATTGGTCTTCCGAGTTTCCCATGAACGCAGCATCGCTTCCTGCTTGGCGAGCCCTGTCTAAACGCGAGTGTAAACAAACACGGATGGATTTACAATGCCTAGTCGGATTTGTGCGCTTATTTTGGTGAGTAACTTAAAAGTACAGGGTGAATAATCAATGTTTTTTGTTTATTATACTTATGTAAGAAATCGGA
>NC_137201.1:11461341-11511341 GCF_960531495.2 Zeus faber | reverse complement strand
AAACCCAAACTTTAATAAATACACACAAACATGGCTAGCCTACACCAACCCTCCCTGTAGCAAAAACATCCCTTGCCCTCACACACACACACACACACACACACACACACACACACACACACGCACACACACACATACACATACACACAGACATAGACACACACACACACGCTAATGAAGACGGTAAATCACTAAGAGGTCATGTGTGGAAAAGCCTGCCAGATACCTGCAACCATGGCTAGAGACCTCCCTCGGCCACACACTCTGGGTGTGTGTGTGTGTGTGTGTGTGTGTGTGTGTGTGTGTGTGTGTACGTGCATGTGTGTATGTGTGTATGTGTGTGTGTGTGTGCATGCGTGAGAGTGAACGAGAGAGGGGAAAAAGAGAGATGAACCAGCCGGCCACATCTTCTAGCTTTCAAGATTAGAGTTTTATTTTATTATAATTATTTACCTAACCCATATTCTGGATGACTGGGAGTCAATACGAGTGATTGATATCTCAATCTTTTCAATTAATCGGGTATCGAGAGAATAGATTCGGGCCCACGTTCTTGGGCCAAGCCTGTTGCGTGGCAGTCGGCCGTTCGCTCTTTGATACGGGATGTGTGTGAGCGGGCGAGAGCTCGTAGGGTGTATTGATGCGTCTAGTGCAGCATACTAGAGAGATGTTGCTTGTAGAGATGCATGTGACTCCCCTCCCTTAGTTCCTGCCGCTGACCAACCCAGTCTTGGGTAAAGGAAGCCGAGTGCGTTAGTCTTCCGAGGTCAGTACATAGCCTCTCCATCGCCAAGACTTCTGCAGTGCCTCCGCGTGGCCACACACGGTAACTGGGTATCGCGAGGTCCCAGGCCAAACTGTAGGAGATCTCGGAGCAGCAGTGGGCTCCAGAGGCAAGGCGCGCAGGCCCACCGGTGTGTGGACAAGCCCTGACGTCTGCCAACCACTGTCCCAGCTATGGGTTAAATAGCATGGGCAGATGGGGCTCATAGCCTTGGACGGCAACCCGTCTAGGAGAAGGACACTCTGAACTAAAACCGGGACTGCGAGGAGTTGCGCCCCACAGTCCGCTATCAGCATAGTAAAGCCAACCATGGAGTACAAAGTCATCCCAAGTCCTATACTTCCAGCGGCGGGAGTCCACAGGAACATCGCGGCGGACGGTGGTGCTGGTCCTCCTTCTGGAGGGCACCATGACGACAGGACCTCAAACCCTGGGAGTGTCCCAGGGAGGGTCCTGTCCGATCGCAGCACCCCGTCCAATGCACTCATGCGCTGTCGGAGAGCATTCGTTATGGGAACCTTCAACGCATGCACAGTGAGAGAAGAAGCGAGGTTGATTGAGCTAGCACACTGTGCTGAGGAATGGGGAGTGGAGATCCTGGGGATCCAAGAACACAGAAGAGTGCACACTGATGACCCGATCGTGTACCACAGAGTGGAGAGATGCACGTTCATCTCTGCATCAGTGTGGCGAAACAAGGCCCAGGCTGCAACAGGCGGTGTCGGTTAATGCTGAGTTCTCGAGCGTGAAAGGCTCTTCGTCGTGTTTACCACCACACAGACAGGATCCTGATCGCAGAGTTTTTGGGCAACCCAGTAACAACAGTCATAGTCGTGTACTCACCCACCAACGTGGCACCATCTGACGTGGTGGTGGAGTTCTTTGAGGACCTAGTAACTGCGGTCCGAGACGTCCCAGCACACAACTTCCTGGCAATCCTTGGGGACTTCAACGCAAGGCTTGGACCAGAGGACGCACCCTTCCCTTACCATGACTCTACCAACCGCAACGGCGCCTACCTCACTGCCTTCCTCATGGAACACAAGCTGCTGGCGGGAAACACGATCTTCCGGAAGAGAACAGGCAAGAGATGGACCTTCTGAGATCGAGCCACAGGTACGCTTCGACAGTTGGATTACATCCTAGTGAGGAAGAGGTGGAGGAACTCCATCATGAATGCAGAACCATACTCCACATTCAGTTCTGTGGGCTCAGACCACCGCGGGGTCCTCATGCGGGTGAGACTGAGCCTCAGGGTCCCTAAACCAAGTCCTAAGATCTGGCGGGACTGGAAAGCATTCTCAAACGACCCTGGCCTTCAAACCAGGTACACGGAGGAGGTGAGGAAGAGTTTCCAGCAGCTGGACAAAGGAGCGGAGTCCAGCAACGAATACATGCGTTTTATTGCTGCGAACGAGGAGGCGACCAAACTATGTGTGCCCATGATGGAGAGAGTCAGATCCTCCCGGCGATCGAAACATCCTGAGGTAGTAGCGGCGCGAGGGTATGTGGAGGAAGCCCCCCTCAACTATGAGCGGGTACCAACAGTGGAGAGACGTAGGGAGCTGAACGAAGCCAAACAACTTCTCTTCAACACCTACGACACCATCAAAGGGGAGGAGCTGATGGAGAAAGTGCAGAGAGTGAAGGCAGCGCAAGGTGGACAGAGATATGGGGAGGCCTGGAGGGTAATCAATGAAATGACCGGGAGGAAGAGGACCAAGGAGGGACAGGTCGACAGACACAGCCCTGAGGAGAGGGTGACAACCTGGGCCAGGCACTTCCAGAGGCTGCTGGGAGAGACTGCGGAAGCAGTGGAGGAAGATGTGCCAACAGTCCTCCAAGACCTGGGAATTGATGATGGTCCCTTCACGGCTGGGGAGGTCGCCAGGGCAAAAACCACCGTGAAAGTGGGGAAAAGTGCCGGTTCAGATGGTCTACCCCCAGAGGTCCTGAAGAAATGTGATCTCGACGACATCTTTCTAGATTTCATCCCAGTGCCCAAAGCTGGAGATCTCTCGAAACCGGACAACTACCGAGGCATTAGCCTGACATGTATCCCTGCAAAGATCTACAATCGCATGATACTGAACAGGATAAGACCTGCCATCGACCCTCATTTGAGGGAGAACCAGAACGGCTTTCGGGAGGGGAGAACAACACCGCCCAGATCTTGGCACTCTGGAGAATAATTGAGGAGGTGAGCAAGGACAACCTGACTGCAGTTCTGTGCTTCATTGATTTCAAAAAGGCTTTTGACTCGATCCACAGAGGCATGATGGTGAAAATCCTAAGGGCGTATGAAATTCCTCCCAACCTACTCCGAGCAATAGAGACCATGTACGCAGGAACAAGGGCCAAGGTGATGACCCCAGATGGCAACAGCGAGGAGTTTGACATCCTGGCTGGCGTTATGCAAGGGGACACACTAGCCCCCTTCCTCTTCATCATAGTCCTCGATTACACACTCAGGAAGGCAATCAGCGGGCGAGAACAGGAACTTGGCTTCACGCTAACACCAAGGAGGTCAAGACGACATCCCGCAGTGGTCCTCACAGACCTTGATTATGCGGATGACATCAGTCTGCTCTCCAATAATGTGGAACAAGCACAAGAACTACTGAAAAGGATAGAGCTGGAGTGCGCCAAAGTAGGCCTGAGGCTAAACGCCAAGAAAACTGAGGTTATCACCTATAACGTTCCACCAGAACATCAACCTCTGACTACAGCAGGAGGAACTGTGCTGAAAGAAGTCGATGACTTCAAGTACCTGGGTTCATGGGTCAACTCAACTGAGCAAGATCTGAAAGTGAGGAAGGCACATGCATGGAGGGCCCTGAACGGCATGTCCAGTGTATGGAACGCCAACCTCCCCCGCCAAATCAAACTCAGCTTCTTCCATGCGACAGTAGAGTCCGTTCTCCTCTATGGCAGTGAATGCTGGTCCCTGAAGCCAACCCTAGAGAAGTCCCTGGACGGGTGCTACACCAGGATGTTGCGTGTAGTGCTTAACATCAGCAAGAGTACACATGTAACCAACAGAATTCTGTACGAGGGAATACCAAGGGTGGGCGAGAAGATTGCTGCAAGGAGAATGAGACTAGCAGGACACTGCCAAAGACACCAGGAGCTGCCAGCCAGCAAACTGGTACTGTGGCAGCCAACACATGGGCACCGGTCATGAGGACGTCCCACTTTAACATATGTGGATGTACTCAAGAATGATGCGGGAGCACAAAGCACCAACGAGCTGGCCAGATGTACGGAGAACCGGGATGACTGGAAACAACGATGGAAGGCTCGTCTGAGGACGACCTAGAGAGAGGATGCGTGAACGATCAGGTCTTAAAGGGGACCTATGACTCTCCTATTTACAGAAGTTAATATAGGATCTCTGAGGTCCCCAAAAAATGTCTTTGAAGTTTTTTGCTCAAAGTACTACTTAGATTATGCATTCTAGCCATTCTAAACATGCCTCTCAATCCATTGTGTTCCTGACGCTCTGTTTAAGTAGGAGGAGCCACCCTCCCGGGGCCCCAAATTCTGTAAGCCAACGGGGTTTGAGCAGAAGTTCCGGGTTCTGCGAGCCAGGGGCGTGTTACTGATTTCACCTCATCATTCCACCAAAATCTCTTTCTCAAGTTATCAGTCCAGTTGCTAAACCTTCACTCATATTAGATCTACAAGGCCTCACCGCAGGTGGAACCACGGTGTCTGGAGCAGTGCGGCGCTTGGAGCACCGCGGGATACATTTTTTAATACTTACATTTTGCTCGTCTGCAGTTTTGTCACGGACAGTTGGTATTAATTCTTCTTTCTTTTAAAAGATCACTTCCCATGCTTAGCTATTAGCTTCGATGCTCCCACCTCCGGTGGTGCTCCAGCTGTGGGTGGAGTTACTCAGATGGGGGGGTGGCTCTGATTCTGTGTCTCAATGCTACGTAGTAATGAGACTAAGCTGAACGACTGGTTTTAGGACAAGTTTTCTGAAACAGACAGCTCTCAGTAAACTGACTGGGTTGTCTTATTTCACAGTTTGTATGTTAGTAGACCCATCAGAGACCAAAATCTATGTACACAAGCACTGAAAAGGTGAGTTTTGCATAATAGGCCCCCCTTTAATGAATGTTTTCTGTGTGTTCTCTTTATGTGTGAGCGTGCGAGCGTGCGTAATAGCCACAGCAGAGTAAATCAGGTGCGAGCCAATCCAACTTTTCCCAATGAACAGATCTTTCCAACTGTGCAGATCACTTAACAGCCAAACTGCTGGCAGCACAATAACACTTGGGCTGGCATGCTGCCGTCAATCTCAAGCTACATAATGGGACAAGTTCAATTTGTTTGAAAGTGAAAAGTGAAAAAATATAAAAATTGTGTCCATAACCCACAGGACTTCGGCGTGACAGAAGCTCTGCTATGTTGGAAAGGAATGCTTTCACTGACATCTCTCACCACAACCCTCGGAACGTGTAGATCGCAATTATAACAGGAAATAAAACATTTTTAAGTTCTGCACTCTCGCCTTCATCTCACACACACACACACACACACACACACACACACACACACACACACACACACACACACACACACACACACACACACACACACACACACACACACACACACACACACACACACACACACACACACACACACACACGTTTATTTTCCCTCTGCAGATATTTTACCTCTCCATCCTGCAGATTCTACCAATTCACAATCATGCTAATGCAATTAATTACATGTGACAACCCGTGTGTGTGTGTGTGTGTGTGTGTGTGTGTGTGTGTGTGTGTGTGTGTGTGTGTGTGTGTGTGTGTGTGTGTGTGTGTGTGTGTGTGTGTGCGTGCGCGCATAGGCATGTCTCTAGATGCCCCCAGGGGGCTTGTGTAACAAAAGCGAGGTTCAGAGACCCCCATCAGAATGAAAGAAAAAAGAAAATCAATATTAATGCATGCTCTCACACAAACACACCACATTAACACAAAGAGAGAGCGGCGCAGCGTTTCGAGGAGATTGTTTTACTCTCAAAATCTTTTTTTCTCTCTCTCTCTCTCTCTGCCATCGTTTTTTATTTTAGCACCCCAGTTCATGTGATAATAATTATACAAATAATATCTTATACACCGGTCAGCCACAACATTAGAACCACCTGCCTAGTATTGTGTAGGTCCCCCTTGTGCCGCCAAAACAGCACTGACCTACCTAAACAATGTTTAGGAAGGTGGTACGTGTCAAAGTAACATCCACATGAATTCCAGGATGCAAGGTTTCGCAGAACATTGCCCAGAGCATCACACTGCCTCCGCCCCACAAGACCTGTCGTTTTGGAGATGCTCTGACCCAGTCGTCTAGCCATCACAATTTGGCCCTTGTCAAAGTCGCACAGATCCTTACGCTTGCCCATTTTTCCTGCTTCCAACACATCGACTTCAACAACTGACTGGCTTCTGTCACTTACTACCTAATACATGAGATAAGCAATGATATTCACTTCACCTGTCAGTGGTTTCAATGTTGTGGCTTGATTGGTGTAAAATTTACTTTCTGACTGACAGATATTTCTTTCTTCACAAGAAAGAATAATGAAAAACTCAGCAAGTCTGCATGTTTGACATTGTGCTTGTAATTCTGTGTTTGTCAGTTAGTTAAAAAGCCAACGTCCAGACAATGCTTTCTATGCGATTTAGGTCGTAACATTTTAAATATCTTTATATATTACATTGACTGCTATCAGAATACAATGACTAATAATGGCTTTAATTCATATAGTGTCTGGGTCAAGGGACCCAAGGTCGCTTTACACACTTTTGAGAAGCGGCGGAGAGGATCCACCCCAACACATCGACATTAATCGTAAAATACATGTCTTTGATGGTCGGAGGAAACCGGAGCACCTGGAAGAAATCCAAACAAACATAAGGAGAACAGGCAACAGGCAAGTGGAACCCAGCACTTTCTTGGTGTGAAGCAACAGTGCTAACCACTGAGCCACCCAAAACTGTTTTTGCTCATGTTTTCCCCTCTCGTACTATATTTATATATTATATACTATATGTATCTATAATATACATATATATCATTTCCACCACAAATACATTTAATAAGGTCATTACCACATTTCCATGACCAGAAACTGACCCAGACCTCCCTAGGTAACCAGGTTTATTTTTTTACTTTTCACTCAATTTGCTTGAGAGGCGAGGAACATGAGGCCAACATGGCGGTTTCCAAATGGGACGGTGGCTACACCCATGTCAGGACGGTGCATCGGCACACCGCTTGCATTAACTGGAGCACGTACATATGCAGGGATATCTGAGCACAGAGGGGCGGACGCACGCCCTCGTCCATGCACGCATAAAGAAAACACATCTGAAACCAATTACTGATGTGTGTGTGCGCGCACACACACACACACATACACACACACACACACACACACACACACACACAGCTGGAGTGCGATTCTCAACCATGCATTGTGTAGTTTGACACTCTTTTGCTAATTGAGCGCTCCACCCAACCATGCTTGACCAGATATTGTATCATGGCTGATTTCATAGCACTGATTCTGTGTGTGTGTGTGTGTGTGTGTGTGTGTGTGTGTGTGTGTGTGTGTGTGTGTGTGTGTGTGTGTAGAAATATTTCCATTGTTGTCTCGGCTCTTTGTCCTCTGTCTCACCAACATCAAAATAACATCTGTCAACTTCAGTTCGTACACACCTGACCGACGTGCAGATGATGTCAGGACGCTTGTAGCCTACATTAAAAAAAAAAGGCCCCACCCTGATACACCCCCAGCCCCCACCTCGCCAAAAAAAAAAAACAACCCAGAACAAATGCAGATGATTGGATAGGAGGAGTGTTTTTGCAGTTTAGTGTGGGTGCGTGTGTCTTTCTGTGAGCACATCTGGGGGTAAAATATTCTCTCAGCTCCAGATGTGAGTTTTAAGCACCGTCGGCCACATCACACCTGGACACCACAGAAATATATATAAATATATATGCGAGTGTGTGTGTCAGCGAGTGTGTGTGTGTGTGTGTGTGTTATGTTAGCGGATGAGCATATCGCTCGTTTTTTCCCCCGTCGTCAACCCGACCGAAGATCTCAACCATTGTGACGCGACCAGGGATGGAAGTTAAATTCAATATTTCATAAGTTGAATGCTGGAATATTTAGGCTATTGATTTCGCTTGAACTGTTTTTGAACCCTGTGTTTGTTATCGGCAATGGCAATTCTGAAAACGAACGTAATGTACTCGACGGACCAACTTTGCTGATGTTTTATAGCTTTCTCACAAAAAAATATGAATAGTAGAATATAATATATCAAATGACCAAAGTACTGGGGGTTCAAGCCCCTCGGCACCCACACAGCTCAACGTTGCTTGGAAAACATTCTCTCTTTCATCGACGCACTCACCCACACCCACACACACACACACACACACACACACACACACACACACACACACACACACACTTTACTTTCTGACTGACATATTTTTTTCTTCACAAGAAAGAATAATGAACAACTCCGCACGTCTGCACGTTTGACATTGTGCTTGTAATTCTGTGTTTGTCAGTCAGTTAAAAAGCCAACGTCCGAACAATGCTTTCTATGCGATTTAGGTTGTAACTTTTTAAATATCTTTATATTTTACGGTATGGCTTTATTTCATATAGCACCTTTCAAGGGACCCAAGTTCGTTTTACGCCGCGTTCCAAATTATTTTGCAAATTGGATTTAAGTGTCATAAACATTAGATTTTTTGTTTTTCAACAAAAGCTCCTTGGATCACTGAAATCAATCTGTGACACCTGTGATAATTAGTTTGCCAGGTGAGCCCAATTAAAGGAAAACTACTTAAGAAGGACGTTCCACATTATAAAGCAGGCCACAGGTTTCAAGCAATACGGGAAAGAAAAAGCATCTCTCTGCTGCCGAAAAGTCTCAAATAGTGCAATGCTTGGACAAGGTATGAAAATATGAGATATTTCACGAAAACTTGAAGCGTGATCATTGTGCTGTGAAGAGATCTGTGGCTGATTCAGAGCACAGATGGGTTTGTGCAGATAAAGACATAATGAAGAAGGTTTCTGCCAGACAAATTCATGGGATTGAGAGAGCAGCTGCTAAAATGCCATTACAAAGCAGCAAAGAGGTATTTGAAGGTGCTGGTGCTTGCAGTTGTGTTAAACCTACTACCAATGCTCACAAGCAGAAACGGTTGCAGTGGACCCTGAAATACATGAAGACTCATTTTCAAACAGTCTTGTTTACTGATGAGTGCCATGCAACCCTGGATGGTCCAGATGGATGGAGTAGTGCATGGTTGGTGGATGGCCACCATGTCCCAACAAGGCTGTGACGTCAGCAAGGAGGTGGCGGAGTCATGTTTTCGGCCGGAATCATGGGGAGAGAGCTGGTAGGCCCCTTCAGGGTCCCTGAAGGTGTGAAAATGACCTCAGCAAAGTATATAGAGTTTCTGACTGACCTCTTTCTTCCATGGTACAAAAAGAAGAACCGTGCCTTACGTAGCAAAATCATCTTCATGCCTGACAATGCACCATCTCATGCTGCAAAGAATACCTCTGTGTCATTGGATGCTATGGGCATAAAAGGAGAGAAACTCATGGTGTGGCCCCCATCCTCCCCTGACCTCAACCCTATTGAGAACCTTTGGAGCACCCTCAAGCGAAGAACTATGAGGGTGGAGGCAGTTTGCATCAAAACAGCAGCTCTGGGAGGCTATTCTGACATCCTGCAAAGAAATTCAAGCAGAAACTCTCCAAAAACTCACAAGTTCAATGGATGCAAGAATTGTGAAGGTGATATCAAAGAAGGGGTCCTATGGTAACATGTAACTTGGCCTGTTAAGATGTTTTTGATTGAAATAGCTTTTGATTTCAGTAAATATGACCTCCTCATGCTGCAAATTCAACTAATGACCATTTCCAGTTCTTTACAACCTATAAAATGTTTTGAAACTCTAATAATTTAATTAACAACTAATAATTTGGAACAGTGCATTTTGAGTTTTTTATTTTTGAAAAAAATACTGTTATCAGTGGGAGGTTTGTTCAATAACATTCGAATTATACCCTAACGGTTGATGACTTGAAAATGATACTGACTGTCATTTGCATCGACTATTTAGGAAAATCTGAGAAAAATATCATTTGCATAATAATTTGGAACGTGGTACACACACACACACACACACACGCACACGCACACACACACACAGTGGGTGGAGCATGTTGACTACCTGTGCGACCCCAGGGTGCGCGGCTGAGGGGCTACACCTTAATGACTTAATTGAGCTAATTTCGCTCGATGAGACGTCCAATCAGCAGGCCGACTTCCTGAAGGCCCCGACTTAGGAGCTAATTAAAGAACCAATCACAGCGTGAAGGCTGCCGGCGCTGCGTCACCGCGCTGGGCTCGGAAATTAAACACATTTAAGACATCTCGCTGTTGCTCAGTCTCACTCCGTTTCGGATGTACACAATTATGTAGGCGCTCACGGACGGAGGAGCGTCAACACAAAGCGCATATTACTGAAAGAAGGTTTTTCGTTTTTTTTAAGGAACAATGGATGTAGTTGATACTAAGAGGAGGGGCGGGTGTTATTTTTTTTTTGGGGGCAGGAGCCTCTGCCAACTCCAGCAGGCAGACGGCTTAGGCAGGTTAGCGCTGCCACCGGAGCTTTGCTTCTCTCTCTGGGCGGCTCTGATCTCGACCGGGACCACACATCTCCTCTCGTCTGCTCCATCGTTCCTACATGCACCTCGCGCTCCTTCCCTCCCTCCTTGCTCTTGCCTAACAGCCCTCCGTCTCTCTATGTGTCCCTCCCTCCCTCCCTCTCTTCTCCACTCTCAGAACTGCAGCGTTGTGCGTCATTAGTTCAACCACTGCGACATAAAGTACTATGTAATGAAAAGCCACAATCAATGTTGTACATGAATCTTGAAACATTCATTCGTTTTTTTTGTACATTTTGGTCTCTCTCTCTCTCTCTCTCCCTCTCCCTCTCCCTCTCTCTCTCTCTCTCTCTCTCTCTAATTGCACCAGCACCCTCGTGTGCCAGTCAGGCACTGTGTGTGTGTGTGTGTGTGTGATACAGCGCGATAGAAAGATTAGACAGAGTGCCAGAGAGAGAGAGAGAGAGAGAGAGAGAGAGAGAGAGAGAGAGAGAGAGAGAGAGAGAGAGAGAGCTCCTGAGAGTGTTCAAGGAGAAGCAGCAGGGGGCTGGCCCACCTACCTCTCTTTTCTTACACCGAATTCTGTACCCCCCCACCCCTCTCGCTTGGTGAGGGGCAGTTCAAGCTCCTCACCCCTTTGCCTCCTGTCTCTTTACCCCACCACCCCCATGACTAATGTTCCATGATACCTACACTTACCTTCCCTTCTGCCCACACCCCCCGATCCTCTCAGCCCTTCAGGTTCCTCGAGGCCCCCGACTCCCCCACCCCTGCATTGCGCCCCCCCTGCCCGCCCAGCCCTACCACCCATGATGTCCACCGAGGCCGACTGTCAAAACTCCCCACTCCTCACTCCTCTCTTTAATCAGCTGTCAACATCAAACGGTCCCCCACAGACCCCCCCCCCACACACACACACAGACACACACTCTGTGTCAACCCCTAGGGTCCCCCGCCCGCCTTCCGCCCGCGCACACACACACACACACACACAGACACACACTCAAACAGACAAACACAGGTAGAGGCAAAAGTACACACAAAAACAAGAAACTACACACCTGCCAACAACAATAATAGCACACACACAGAAAGTGAGTAACAGGGGAGACTGTGTGTGTGTCTGTGTGTGTGTGTGTGTGTGTGTGTACTTTGTGAAGGTAATTCACAGTATGTGTGTCCTATATTGTCTGTCTGTCTGTCAGTGTGTGTGTGTGTGTGTGTGTGTGTGTGTGTGTGTGTGTGTGTGTGTGTGTGTGTGTGTGTGTGTGTGTGTGTGTGCGTCAAGCCTTCATAACTCACAGCCGGGCTGTAATGATGGAGAGCTGGCATTTCGTCCTTAATGACAACACAATGTGAACGTGTGTGTGTGTGTGTGTGTGTGTTATCAATTCATTCATTTCTTAATGTTGTGCAGCTGGGGGAGTGTGAAGATAAAGGGGGTGGGTGGGCAATGGATGAGAGGCAGAGAAGAGTAGAGATTAATAGATATTGGTATTGAGAGAGGGGGGGGTATGGGGAGAGAGAGTTGACAGGAGTGGAAAGAAAACAAGATGAACTGATGAAAGTGTTGGTATAATGTTGTTTAATTACCTCAGTTTCTGCTACTCTCTTGACACACACACACACACACACACACACACACACACACACACACACACACACACACACACACACACACACAAAAAAAGGGAGAAATGTGCATGCTCCCACACACACTGAGTTGTCTAAATGACTAGTCATTAGTTGATGAACCCACAGGCAGAGAGACAGGGGGCAATATATCTAACACACCTGTCTTGTAGACACCAAGAACACCGCCCCCCCCCCCCAAATAAAAAAAATCCAACAACAGTCAAGTTGTTTTTTCATTTCTTCCCCACACAAGCAACGATGGAATTCAAGCTGTTTGTTTGGAGCCAGGAGTGACATACAGGAGTTTCGGTCCAAAGTCCACCCGAGAGAGAGTGGAGGATCCCCGAGGACACACCGGAAGCCTCGAGGTCGGTCCCGCTCTTGTTTTTGACAGACGTGTGTGGGATGATTAGAATAATGGCCACACTGTTCATTAACAAAAAGGTCAGCAAGTACACACACAAAATGGCCAATGACTCCAATAACAACTTCTCAGACGGCAACTGTGGTTCCTTCTATTGTCCTGTCTGATAAAACGGGGTTTCCAAGCCAGTGGAGCAGGGGCCCGGGGGCCCCATGGGTCGGCCCCGTGGAGCCACACAAACACACGCATTGTACAAAAAAAATTTGGGAGGCTTGGCCTACAGTGTAGCAAGGTAAGGGGCTACGAGGCGGCCAAAATGTGCGCGCGCACACACACACACACACCATACAACACACACACCCACTCACCCACCCACACCCACACACACACCCAGTGCAGAATGGATGCCGTGCCAGCTGTAACCTGCACAGTGGCTACAGCTGTCCCAGCATGAGAGAGAGAGAGAGAGAGAGAGAGAGAGAGAGAGAAGTATTAGTCAAGGAAGGCAAGAAGGTTGGAGAAGGGAAAAACAACAAGACAATAACATGAGGTAAGGAGGCAGAACAGATGGTCCACTCATCCCTTTCTTCATGCACACACCATTCCAGGAGGTGGAGCAGTGTTGCCTGTGTGTGTGGGCATCTGAGAGAGAGAGAGAGAGAGAGAGAGAGAGAGAGAGAGGGCTAACAGTGCTACCTTTGTACCCCACCTTGATAAGCAATCCCCCATCCTCACAAAGAGAGGGGAGCTGGAGGAGAATAGGGAGACATAGAATAGAAAGATAGAGTGAGAGAGAGAGAGAGCGAGCGGCGGGATGTACACCCCCCCCCGTTTTCATCAGATTCACCTGCTACCTAATAGATTTCGGTGCAGTTTTTTTCCGCCCCGCTTTCGCCCGCCCGCCTGGGTGTTTTGCACACGGCCCGGGCTCGGACGCCACGCGGAATAAAAACATTGACATGCATCGTCCTACCCCTCCCACAGCGTGAGTAGTATTCTGAATATTGCCATGGCAACTGAGCTCACAGACACTAGGAAAACAAACAAGCAAAGCAACTAACCGATGCAAGGTCTACACTGTGAGGGGACAAGTGTCAAACAACACGGGTCACTGTCCAAGAGTGTAAGCTGGTGGCTGCCGGCCAACTTTAGTACTGGAAGAGACTTTTTTTTTTTTTTTAATTATTATTATTTGTTTTTTTAAGATTGCCGGGAGCCGCAAATATCTATATTGACCACTGATAATAAAGCTATGGCTGTTTTCACTTCATATTCTACACGGCTGTCAAACGATTTAAATAATTAATCGGGATGAATCGCATGATATTGCTGAGATTAATCGCAATTTCAAAATGTACTCAAATTTAACCCGGGATAAAACAGTGAAACATCGGCACCAATGAAACACTTGTCGGCTGTTTTGACTCATTTGGCAATACTCACTTTTTAAAGAAGAGAAGTGCAATGATTTTCAGAATTTATTTTCTTTAAAATCAGCGGTCAGTTCCAGTACTGCAACAGTACATTTCTATTGGTATCAAGTATTGCAAGTACGCCGCTACCCAGGTTGGGTATCGCAACTCACGCAGTGTAAAGGAAAGAGTACACACTATAGTGCGCACGCACGCGCCCACGCATACACACAAAACACATACACACACACACACACACACACATGAGATTAACCCACCCCACACCTTGAAAAAATCAAATTAAAAACTAAAAAGGAGAAGTAGAGAGTCATAGTCATCCTGATCCAATTATAGCAAGTTAGAAGTTTGAAGTGCAAATAGTGAAGAACATGCAACATGGAGTGTGTGCGTGTGTGTGTGTGAGAGTGTGTGTTTGTGTGTGTGTGAGAAGGCCTACAGTATAATATAAAAAGAGTAGGAGAGATGTATGGCGTGATGTGATAAAAGGAGGGAGCAGTGGACGGATAGATTGGAGGGGGGGATCTAAGCCGCGGCGCGATGGCGGTGAGGGGGTAGAGATCTAAGCCGCGTCACTCCTCCCTCCACTCCTCATGAGGAAAAAGAAGGGATTTGTCCTCCGTGGGAGGGAGGGGGAGATGGAAGAGAGAGACAGGCCAAGCAGGAGGCCCCACTGAGACGGAGGGAGGGAGAGCGAGAGAGAGAGAGAGCGAGAGAGAGAGAGAGAGAGAGAGAGAGAGAGGAAGCGGGAGCGGGGGTGGGGAGGTGCTCGGGATGAAGGGGGGGGAAAAAAGATTTGGAGCAAAAAAAAAAAAAAAAGAGATCATCAAATTTATGGAGAATGTAAAAAGAAAGGAGCTCCTCCCATTACTGAACTATTCCTACAACTGCGTGCGTGCGTGCGTGCATGCGTGCGTCATGCCGGCTTCTGAATTGAAGGGATAAAAGGAAGCATCTTCTGCCGCCACGGCGATCAGGCTAATTACAGCAGCTCATCACCCAGCGAGACTCGGTTCCCTTCCTTCCTACAAAAGAACCGTTCAAAAGAACCGGATCGTTCGTGAACGACCCCGACACCGGTGGCGTGTGTGCACGTGTGTGTCCCTGGCTGCGCTGCCCGCAGAGCTCCCCTTCACAGCGCGCAGGGTGAAATTTATGAATGGAGGTGAAGCCTTCACCTGCAAAACTTATTTTACTGCAAAACTTACTTGGATTATCTGTTACACACCTGAGACAGGTTACAGGGTGGAAAGTTTCACTCTAAAATGTCATCGCTTCCGGTTTTATTTGAATGAGAATCGATTCATTGACCCTCGTGTGAAAATATTTGAACACGTTGACAAGACAAAGCCTCAGAATTTATCTGGAACCTCCTACACACACTCTTCATGACAAGGACAATTGGGGGAGAACCCCCCCTTCCCTCACCCCTCATCTCCTTCTCCCCCCCTTCCTCCATCACTGGTTTGATGGGAAAATGTGGAAAGAGAAGCAGCTGCTCCTGGCTGGGCCTCCCTCCCTCTCTCTCTCTCTCTCTCTCTCTCTCTCCCTGTCCCCTGTCCCCAGACCCTCTCTTCCTCCATCTCAACTGACCTTGCCCTCTTCCCGCAGACACCGTTCTGCCTGCCCCATCCTCCCCTCCGCTCACTTTCTTTCATCGCGTGCGTGTCATCATCGAGTGCGATTACGGGGTTAACAAGCTCATGTTGGACACCTCACCTGCGTCCTCCTCCTCCCTCTTTCTCTCAGATCTATATGATTCTCTGTGATTTCCTCTCCTCGTGGCTTATCAAGGTGGGGGTGCAATGGTAGTCTCTCTCTCTCTCGCTCTCTCTCACTCTCTCTCCCTCTCTCCCCTCCCTCCCTCCATCCCGGTCTCCCTCCCTGAGCATGTTGCTGTTGAAGTAAATTCTGGAGACGCCCAGACTCCTTTAATCTACCAGCAGGCCATCGCAGCTGCCTGTCAGCTACCCAACGTGCACACACGAACACACACACACAAACACAGACACACATGTTCAGCGGTACTTTGCACTCCGCGTGTATATGTCTGTCTGTGTGTCTGTCTGTGTGTGAGACTGTATTTGAATGTCAGGCAGAGTGCGATATTCTCATGTCGTGAAGAAAAGGAAAACAGTCTCTCTCTCTCTCTCTCTCTCTCTCTCTCTCTCCTCATCTCTCCTCTCTCTCTCTCTCTCTCTCTCCTCTCTCCTCTCTCCTCTCCTCTCCTCTCTCTCTCTCATCTCCTCTCTCTCTCTCTCTCACTGTCTCTTTCTCTCTCTCTCTCTCTCTGGGACTGTGAGCGGCTCGGTGGAGGCCCCCAAAAGGAGTCTCTCCGTCGCTTTCCTCCCCGTCCCTCCCATCCCTCTCGCTCTCTCTCTCTGTAATTTTTTTCCCCCCGCTATAAAACTCAATTAGTAAATTAGTTCCGGCTCGCTAAGCGATAAACAGCGGCCTGGGAGCGCGCAGATACACACACTGCACATTCCATTAGGGCCCTTCAGCGCCACACACCCAAGTCCAACACCCAGGACACGCAGGTACTGTGCACGCACATGCACACGAGCTTTGTCAAATTGTGCTTTTCTCCACCTGTATTTATTGTGTTTTCCCCTCATGTCTCCTCCACACATACAAGCACAGATGGCCCCAGATCACAAGCTACAAGTGGGAGAAGGGAGGGAGGGAGGCATCAAACCCATGACACAGAAGGAGAAAAAGAGGGAGTGCTGACAGGAGAGAAGAGGCGAGGGAGTGAGCAGAAAAAGTCTCAGATGACAGGGCTTGTAAAACTTTAAATATAAAAGTACATTTCAACAAGTGCGCGCATACACACAGAGGAAAAAAACACTCAACAAAGCTCTAACATGCTGCTCAGCTGCTTCGCAGTGAGCTTTTATGGTCTTTAAAAATTGAAACACACACACACACGGTGGTGTATTTTGACAGTGTGTGACGACCGTGGCTAAAGCACTTAAGCTGCTGTAATTAGCCTGATCGCCGTGGCGGCAGAAGATGCTTCCTTTTATCCCTTCAATTCAGAAGCCGGCATGACGCACGCACGCACGCACGCACGCACACACGCACACGCGCACACACACACACACACACACACACACACACACACACACACACACACACACACTCTGTCTTGGCTGAGCACTATTACTTGCACATTCACAAACTGGCAGATAAACACACAGGTGCTTGCATGTACACACCCACACACACCGCTCACCACAACCCTCGGAACATGTAGACCGCAATTATACCAAGAAATAACACATTTTTAAGTCCTGCACTCTCTCCATCACATACACACACACACACGCACACGCACACGCACGTAGCATGTGAGGCAGCAACAGAGGGAAAGCCGACAAAGAGCCTGCCCTCGGCTGGCTCCAAAAGGGACTGTTTACACGATACTTCATTCATACGTCATTCTTTCGTTCGCTCTCTACATCATTTATTTGGTTTGTCTCTCTAATTTCCACCAGAAGTTGCAGATACACTACCTACAGACCCTGAGACCAAGTAGCCAACTCTGAGAATGGGAACCATAATGATTGAGAGACAGAGAGAGAGGGAGACAGAGAGAGAGAAACAGACAGATAGACAGAGAGAGACAGAGAGGGAGAGAGAGGAGGGTGCGATGGAATTAAGCCAGCGGCAAACAAAGAACTACAGTAACTGTCCACTGGAACCTACAGCTGCTACAGAGTCTTTGTGTGTGTGTGTGTGTGTGTGTGTGTGTGTGTGTGTGTGAAATCACGCGTTGTTTCTCCATATGGGTGTCCCCCCCCACCTTGGGTACGTCAACCTACCCAATCACAGCCCCCTCTACCAGCAGCAGCAGCCCAAGAAGTGGAGGAGGAAAGACAGGCTGGTGATGGACGACAAACTTGGAGGGAGGGAGAGAGGGAGGGAGGGAGACATGAACGGAAGGAAAGTGCGAGACAGAAGGCGAGGCGGTGGCACGGAGGAAAGGACAAGGGGGGGGGGGACACAAGATGACGAGAAGGAAAAGTAGACTGATGAGAGGGCAGAGCCAGGGAGCGAGGCCCGGAGACGACAGGAGACGATGAAGACGTGATGGCACAAAATCAATAGATAAACGGATGGAGAAAAGTGGGAGCGTGTGGGGGAGGTGGAGGAGGAGGAGGAGGGAGGGGCACGGGGTCCGGCCTCACAGGGGGGCATTGACCCGACGCTGAGTGGTGGTTTGTTTGCTCTTCCCATTTGTGTTTCCTGTTGATTCTCTGCAACAGTTTCCTGTCAACATTTATTTTCTACTTTCAATTTGTTTTTTGTTTTTTTCCTGCATTTTTGTTTCGGCAGCATCTCTTATGCCCCCCTCCTCGTGGTGTTTTAACGTTACCAGCACCCCGTCTAGCAGCCAAAAAAACCAGAGCCCGTCCGACCAGCACAGCATTCAGCCGACATGGAGGCTGTCTTCGGGAATTGTAATTACAATTTCCACGTAATTACAATTTCCACCTAATTACACTATGTATGTTCTTGTGAATGTTTAGGATTTTTTTTTAGATTCTCGCCGCTCGACGCCGCCACTCCGTGGTAACCGTCACAATTAATGCAATTATTTCGGTTTAACTGAACATTGCTCGAGTTAAATCAGACACGGATGCACAGTTTTGGTCCAATTTTCTGCTCGAGGAGGCACTATTGTTGGACATGCTTAACTAACCAGGTGTAAACGCGCTAGCACACAGCAGACCTGCCAACGGACGCGGGATGTCACAATGTGAAAGGATCAACGAGCAGCGGTCTGATCGCTGCCAACCTAAGTGATAATTAGCACCCGATCAACTATGTGTTCAGTGCTAACTGCAGGCTCGTTGGGAGTTGAGCCGCTGAGCTGCCACTGGGACGTTTCGTTGTTGGAGTCCTCTTGGTGAACGGTGCACAATGACCACACCTTTCCCTCTCTTATACTGTATAGATCACATCTCTCTCAAAATGCACATGCAGTCCCACAAACAGCTGCAATATCTGCTTTTAATAATGATAATTAAAGATAATGTTCTGCAAGTCATGCATGCCGGCCATGACTGAATTTTACCACTCCTGACTGAGATGGACACAACAAACACAAACACACACACACACACACACACTCCCTCCTGCTGCTGTAATTAAAGGTGTCCTTTCCTCTTTACAATAACATTGGCCGCTTTCACACCTTTAGACCCCTTTAACATCGGTAGTCATAGTCAAGCGCAGGCGCACACACACTTCCTCACCCACCTACCCCATCTTTACACATCAACAGCTTTGTGGGCAACCTGCCGCATCCAAATAGCGCGCGCACACACACACACACACACACACACACACACACACACACACACACACACACACACACACACACACACACACACACACACACACACACACACACACACACACACACACACACACACACACACACACACACACACACACAGCAGGCGCGCACTCCAACAGGTTTTGTGCCCCCCGGTATCTTTCCCTCTCTGGTTGTCTCCGTCTGGCAGGTGCTAATATCTGACCAGAATACTTAAAGATCAGTAACACACACACACAGCACCCCCCCGACCCCCCCCCCCCCACACACACACACACACACACACCGTTTGAGTTTGACTAATGTTTTTTCTCTCTTTTTCAATTTGTATCTCCATACTTCTCTTCCTCCCTCATGCTCATTCTCTCCCTCATTATTTCCCTCTCCATTTCTGCTCTGTTCCCTCTTTGCATTTCCTACATGATAAACTATCTTAATCAGATACTTTGGCTGTGGGCCGTAGTGAAATTGTGTGTGTGTGTGTGTGTGTATGTGTGTGCATGCTTGTGTGTTGTGGCTGAAATCTGTACTTTTAAGTTCAGCACTACCGCAGTGGACCGGTACTGCTGAAATCTGTATGCGTAATCTGTGTGTGTTTCAGAGGAAGGAAGCGGCTCAGTGTGTGTGTGTGTTACAGAGGTTGACATAGAGCGCGGTGTGTGCTTCCGTCGGTGTGTGCAGCGTCTATGTCTGTGTGTAGTTGTGCACTTGTGTATGTTTGTTCCTGCTTGGGTGTGTGTTGTGTCCAGGTGCTGGGACCTGTGTCTGTCCCTCGACAGGGAATGCAGAGGTCCCCGGACTCCCCTCTGCTTACTGCTAACAAGCTGCACACACACACACACACACACACACACACACACACACACACACACACACACACACACACACACACACACACACACACACACACACACACACACACACACACACACACACACACACACACACACACACCATCGATCAGGGGAGGAGGTAGGGGATCGCTGTGCGCCCCGTTAGCCATCCGCTAAGGACATTGTGCCTCAGGGCAAGTGCCCCCCGCCTACACACACGTATGCAGACACACACACACGCACAGTCGAAAACATGTATGCATGCACGCCCAGACCTCATCTGCATGCAGCCTCAGAGTGCATAGCGTCCATACTAAAAAGCTAGATCCACCCTGCACTGCTACGCAGCAAAAACACACAATGAATATCACACAGCGGCTACAACTGACCATCAACTCTAACTGCCGATGAAACAGGTATGAGCAGTGTTCTGTAGCAACCCATGACCATCAATAGCACATTGCAGCATAGTGGCAAAACCTGTATTGCTTGTTTGCATCTCTCACCCAGGGCACATTTTGATACGTGCCATTGTTCACTTGGTACACTAGTCATTGTAGATCTGCGATCAATCAAGATATATCTTTTCTTAAAGATGATCATAAAGAGACTTTGTTGAACTGATTAAGTGAAATGAGGGAACGCACTCAGACTCAAGCTCCCATGTTTCCATTTAGGGACGGACAAACCGAAGGGACATAAAACCGTCGACAGCCAAACGCCGCGACTGAGCTCAGTGAGTTGGGATAATGTTTGAGCGACGCTCGTTTTTACTTATGCAGTATCTAACACTTGAGCGATATTTCTTTCCTCTTGCCGAGCCAATTGGGCTTCAGGGACAAAACACATACGCACACACACACACCCCACACACTGAAGAGGTGTCATTAGAAACCATTATAAGAAAACATTAAATGGCTAACGGCTGGAGCGAAGGTGGGCTGTTAAAGTTTATTATCATTTTTATAGGTGCAACGGAGCTGCAGCTAAAACAACATTGATAACAGGCCGGCAATGAGTGCTGTGTGTGTGTGTGTGACTGTGTGTGTGTGTGTGTATACCTGTAGTATGTAGGCTGTTTGTAGTGAAGCGTCACAATACAACAAAATCGATGCTACCTGCTCTGTGTGGACAAGCTGTCCAGAAAACTAGAGGATCCTTCATTTATACTCCTTTTTCATCAATAAAAAAATGTTAGAGAAAAATGAATTAATGAATCAATTATTGAATTGATAAATAAACCAAGACTCAACTATTGTAGCTGTCCAGCTCTGCATTCTGTCCATTGTTTCAAGAACACACACACACACACACACACACACACACACACACACACACACACACACACACACACACACACACACACACACACACAGTAAAGCCGTTTCCCCGTAGGGACAATGAAGTCAGTTGAGATAATTAGATCAACTGTGAGCATTGTTTAAACGTGTAATAACTACAAAGTGATTTAACGGAACCATTTCTACTTCATTGTTTCCTTTTTGTTGATTATGTAAACTTCATTGCTTTTGATGGTACATTCATATCAGTGATGTGCAATGAGTGGGGTAGAGAGAGAGAGAGAGAGAGGGAGAGAGAGACTGGTGTCGATCCTTCATGGCCGCAGGCAGAGGGGAGCGAGGGATACAGACAGAAGGAGAAGGAAAGAGGAATAAACAGTAAGAATGTAAGAGTGGGTGGGAGGGAAAGAGAAAGACCAGCTTCACTTCTGACTCACTAACGGGTGTGTGTGTGTGTGTGTGTGTGTGTGTGTGTGTGTGTGTGTGTGTGTGATGTGTGTGTGTGTGTGTGTGTGTGTGTGTGTGTGTGTGTGTGTGTGTGTGTGTGTGTGTGTGTGTGTGTGTGTGTGTGTGTGTGTGTGTGTGTGTGTATGAATTATTCAGGTCCACAGAGAGGGCAGCCTGCTGTGGTAATGAGGAGGACATGCATTGATACCAAATATTGCTGGTGGGAAGCTATCGATCCGACAGTCGTTTGTCCAAACTTTAGTCAGAAAGTAAGCGCTGTCTGCTGCCTTTTCCGATGACAGACAGACAGACAAGACAGGTGGACGGGGAGGGGGGTGAGACATGGAGAAGCAGACAGGCAGGCAGACAGACACTATAGCATTTACACGGCACCAGAAGAAGCTCTCAGCCCGTGCATGATGCAGAACTGGTCCCAGTCCACGAGTGTCTCCGCACCTTGGACTCCTCTGGTCGTTTGGGAGTTTAAAGAGTCTGGAGACCGGACTGAGCTTTGAACTTCGGGAAAGGGCTTAAAACCTCATGGTTCAGAGATCAGTTTGGATCTAGTGCCACATGCGAGCCAATCCAACCAACACACCATTTATTTGGCTTCCATCCTAGAGAAAGGATCAGGACGTATTGGACAGAACTGGTGGGGCACCGGGCCAAAGAAACATTTGGGATGTGGAGAGAAGGCATGGGCCCTGGTCCTGGAAGCCCAGTCTGTCCAGTTTGAGTGAGAACTAAGTCGATGTTTTGGCATCGGCCCGCAGACCGTGGTTAGTGGCTAAGATAGGCTAAAGCCGGCACTTTCCGCATGCCAAGCATCCAGAAACAACAGGGACCGCTTATCAATATCTGGCTTGGTCCGGACTCAGGCTCTCTTCAACCTGCTCAGATGCAACTTCAGAGTCTAACATCCATTCCAAACCAGAGTTCACAGAGAAGCAAATAACGGCTAACACACCTGGATATGTACCCCGACCAAGTATCAAGGATGCATTGAATGGTGACTTAGCTGTCTGGATTGACCCATATATCCCAGAACGCTATGCAAAGGATATCGTCATGCCGGACTAATTTCATTCGACCCAAGGAGGAGCTCAAAGGCGATACGTCCCAAGAACAAGTCCGTTTCTGGCTGGGAGTCCCACTTTCGGTGAATTGGTAGGTTGCAAATGTTAACGTTATATTGGATGGTTTACCTCTGTTATATCCTGTTTGATAACAACGACATAAGTCAAAACATCCACACCTCTATATGTCTTTGCACTGCGGTGGAAATTCATACACTTTTTTTTTTTTCTAAACACTGACAAGCCACACACACACACACACACACACACACACACACACACACACACACACACACACACACACACACACACACACACACACACACACACACACATCTACTGCAGTAGTGTCAGATATTCCAGAGCAGGGAGATCACGGGGGAAATTACACTTCCACCTAGGCCTCCAGCACTGTGCAGCATGGCTTTGAGTGTCAGTGGATGTGTGCATTTCTGGTGTGTGTGTGTGTGTGTGTGTGTGTGTGTGTGTGTGTGTGTGTGTGTGTGTGTGTGTGTGTGTGTGTGTGTTAGGAGGTAGGAGTGCAGATCTCTGCTGTACACCTGTAACCAAAGTGGAAGTGGCCAGGGAATGAAGGAGAGAGAGGACAAGAGAGACAGGAAATAACAGGTGACTAAGGAGTGAGGGACAGACCATCCATTTCAGACCATCCGTTTCCTTTCTCGCTCTTTTATTCGCAGACTCTATAAAACACACGTTGGCATGTACCTTCTTGCTGCCAGCTACACTATAATCCCAATTTTTTTTCTCTTTCTGTACATCACACACACACACACACACACACACACACACACACACACACACATACACACACACACACACACACACACACACACACACACTCTGTACTGAAATTATGTTGTCAGTCAAACAACTCCACCTCTGTCACACACACAGTATAATTTGACTTCCATTTTAGAACCACACCCATAATCGCCCATACCATCAGTTACACAATATGAGGCACAAAATTACTATCAAATACACTATTCTCTCACACTCTTTTTCTCTCTCCCTCTCACACACACACACACAGCCCAGGCCCCAGTTCTCTGACCTCAGCCTCCCCTTCACCTGAACAGGCCAGTAATTACACGGTGACACCAGACGGCCTAAAAACAGCCCTGCAATTACTACTGTGTATGTGTGTGTGTGTGTGTGTGTGGGGGGGGGGGGGGGGGGGGGGGGTTCTCACGCCCTCAATTTCTGCTTTGTGGAGTGTAAAGATTTGAATGTTGCGCCTGTTCCTTTTAACTTTAGCAGTTTGTAGTGTGTGTGTGTGTGTGTGTGTGTCTCTGTCTGTGTGTCTCTGTTTGTGTGTGTCTGGGGGGGGGGGGGGGGGGGGGGCTCCTCCATCTAGGACATGCTCCCCTCCTCAACGATAAAATAAAGAAAGACAAAAAAAACAAAAAAACATCTGGATGGCATCCAAACATATCGCTACGCATCAACACGCGCAAAAACACACAAACACACACACACACACACAAAACACACAAGTACACTCTAATGAAGCCCCGGTAGTGAGGAGGAGCAGCGGGGAGCGGCGCAGATCGCTGAAGATCGTGCACGTGTGCATGCAATCGAGCTGCTCGACCGACATCCTGGACTTTGTGCAAACGCTGTCACAGCGCACGCCAGTGTGCGTGTGCGTGTGCGTCGGTGTCTCCGGCGGGATAATTACGCTGCTCCTCGGCAGCTGAGCGTGCCAGATGTACTGGGAGGTGGAGGAGAAGGGAGGAAGATGGGAGCAGAGCGAGGCAGAGAGGGAGCTGGGCACCAGGAGCAACCTGACGATGCAGCAGGACGCACAGAGGCTACCGTGTGTGTGTGTGTGTGTGTGTCAATGCATCGATGTGTTCGGCTACGCTGTATGAGAATGTGCTTCAATAAGTCAATACCGATGTATTCATGTTGGATGTGTGCAGCTGCGCATGTAAGTGTAGTGTTGCTGGTGTGTCTGTGTGTGTTTGTGTGTGTGTGTGTGTGTGTGTGTGCATGCGTGCGTGCGTCTGGCATGGACCCCTCCACTCTCTGCCATCCACCATTAGAGGGCTCGCTCTGTCATAAATGGCTGTCTCCCATCCAGGAAGGGGAGAGCGAGAGAGGGACAGAGAGGGGGAGAGAGGGAGCGGTTGTGGTGGGGGGTAGAAAATAAGGGATGAGAACTAGAGGAGGAATCAGGGAGAAAGGATAGATATCCAGATGAGAGTCAAGAGAGGAAGAGAACGAGGAAGAGGAGACAGGAGGAACTTGGGTCTGTGCTGAAAGAATATGATAAATGAGATGGAGAGAAGGATAGACGAAGAAGCGCAAGAGAGAGAGATAAAGTGCGAAACGACATGACTGCTACATGCGACGCATCATTGTGTTTGTCTTTCTTACTTTTAATAAAAACCAGCGGCAGCATGCATACAAGGCCAGCACTCCGGAGGAACAGAGCAGGAGCCATACTAGATAGACAAAGCAATAAACAAAAGAAAGAGCGAGAGAGAGAGAGGGAGGGAGGGAGAGAGAGAGAGAGAGAGAGAGCAGAGACAAAGAAAACAACCCAACAGTGGGTGAAACACATGAGAGCGTGAGAGAGAGACGAGTGAAAATGAGAAGTGACAAAGGGGGGGGGGGGGGGAAGGCAGACCGGTACACAGCCAGGTTAGAAGTGACAGAGGCAGAGGGAAGAAGGAGAGAGAGAGAGCGAGAGAGAGAGAGAGAGAGAGAGAGAGAGAGACAGGGGAAGGAAGAGCTTCTCTCCGTGGCGGCTGGCTCTGTCACCTCACTCGCCCAGAGGGAGGACGAGTGAAGCACCCTGGGAAATTACTGAAAGCAGAACGCATTGATTTATCCTAGATGAGGTGTGCACGTAGCACTGTGTGCACTTCCACACGTTTGCGACTGCGTGCATGCGTGCGTGTGTGTGTGTGCATGTGTGTGTGTGTCTGTCACAAGGCCTTTGTAGTGCAATAAAGAGCAGTCTGGTCAACATCTGTTTAGCAGAGCGATAGAGGAGTTGAACGGCGCACGCGGCCGTTTCACCCTTTGTCTCGCTCTCTCTCTGCACATTGTGTGGTTGTTATTGTGTAATTAAGAAGCAGCGACGACCCCCCCCCGGTCTGTCACAGCGGGGGGTTCGGTGCCCAAACCTCACGCTGCGTGCTGCCGCCTGGGCCGCTCGGCGAACGACTCACAGTTTTGGTGCCGTTATGTTCACATCACCACCAACCGTCACCTCCAGTCAATGCTGGGCCCCAAAAACAGATTTTTCTTTTTTTTTCCCTCCGGCTCGTATTTCAGGAAGGAAGGAAAGTGAATCTGTCAAAACATCAAACCACCAAACAGCCCCCATTCTCCCTCCCACTGCTCCTTACACCTTTCCTTCCACTACTCCATCATTTAAATGGGATTTGGAAACACTGCTTAGATAACATTCCTTTAAAGGGGACCTATTATGCGTTTCCTAATTTTCTGTCATATAATGTTACAATGTGGGACGTTAATATGAGACGCGGGCAAAGTGTCAAATAATGAGGTAAACTAATGACAAAGTAATCGCTGTGAACAAAACGCCGAGGCTTCCGACCGCGCTGAGCATTCGGTTTTCAGGGGTTTTTTCCTACTCTCAGCATGAGCTGATGTCAGCTCGTCAGGGATTTCTTTATATGGTCATCTGCGCCATCCGATCTGCATTTCTTCAAACAAAACCAATACACATTGTGAGTTTTTGTTTGCGAGAGCCCCGCTGCGTCGCAGTACAGTGCCGGTGTCTCCCACAAGCTTGGAACAATACAACTGAAGTAAACAGAATAACTTTTAAATGAGGCTTGGCCGATCTAATATAAGTGAAGATTCAGCAACTGGATTGCTTATTTCCGCCTCAAACTTGTTCTTTTGGTGGACTGATAGGGTGAAATAAGTGAAAGTTACGGAGTAAAAACAACGAAACCCATGCTCAAATCCCATTGGCTGACAGACCTCGGCGCCTCGGGAGGGTGGCTCCTCCCACAAAAAGGCAGCCCGTTTTGGAAACAAGAGGGTTATAGAGGCATGTTAGAATGGCTAGAACGCATAATCTCAGTGGTATTTTCAGCAACAACCTTCAAAGACATGTTGTTTTGGGGACATCAGAGACCTATATTAACTCGTGTAAAAAGGCGCATAATAGGTCCCCTTTAAAACAGAGCCAGGATTATTGAAGGCCTTCAAACAGGGACGGAAACAAATGAAATGTTGCTCTCACGGAGGCTGCCCTGTCTCCATGTCAGGGTTAAGTCATTTTATGGCGATAATCACTATGACACTTTTCACACATCTAAATATTGCTTCTCCTCCCTCCCTTTATCCATATATTTTCTCCATCAGCATGATGTCTTCCTTATCTGGCGACGCAGCAGCCAGTACGATCAATCGCCCAGTCAAGGGCATTCGTGATCAATGCCGTTCGTGGGGACTGATTTAGCAATCACATTAACATCACCCGCCGCCCCAAACGCCATGGTGTTTATTAACATACAGAACATACATTAATATGCATCTGAGCAAACAGGCTGAGGTTCGCTACAGTTTTGTTTTTCCCGTCCGTCTTCGACTGCGTTTGGGCTCGCTCTCTCTCTCTTGGTTCAAACAGGGCTACCAAGGTGACCCTGAGCCAGACTCTGTGTGTGTGTGTGTGTGTGTGTGTGTGTGCTCATCCATGCGCTCGTGCGTATCTACTTATCTGCGTGTGTGTGTGTGTGTGTGTGTGTGTGTGTCCCAGTAATTAACACCAGCTACTAATGAAGTCCAGCTGCTCTGCTAGAGGACTGAGGGCCAGCCAAAATCTGCTGCCATCGCTCTCTCTCTGGTTCACGCCGTCTCTCCTCCCCTCCCTCCCTCCATCTCTCTGTGTCGCTGCTTATCCCGATCCGTGTGCACGCTCCCTGCCCGACGTGCTGGTGGCCCGCCCTGCCTCCGCGCTCTCGTTCCTCCGAAAATCCACCTCCGCTCGTTTTCCCTGCGTCTTCTCAACAGGACCAGATCCTCCACTTCCGCCGACTGGCTTCGTCACTCTCTCCATCACCGCCTCTCTCTGCCTGTCCAGATGTGCTCCATCTTTCCAATATCGCTGCCATTCCACACTCCATTCCATTTAATTCTGAGCCATCACTCTTTACTTCATCTATCTCTCTCCCTCCCTTCAGTCTTTTCCTTTAAAACAGATCTTCATCTTTCTTTTCCGCTTCTCTGTCACGGTTGCATTTCAGAAACCTCAGTCAGCAGGGGCAGTTTCCATCCCCGACCTCCCATCGCTCCTTTCATCACTCTCCGTCCACCCTAACCTCTGGGGCCTTTTCTATTTCTCTGCCCCTCCGTCTAGCCCAGCACATGGACTTGAGTCGCCATCCTGGTTCACCGCGGGGTGTCGCCAAGTCCGTCTTCTTGTTTCCATCCGTCATCCCCTGCAGATCAGAGCTGTCTTAATCACATCCTCCCCACCACCCCCCTTCAATGTCCTCCAACTTCAAAACCCTCCTTTTATCCCTTGTGTCTTCGTTGTGCCCTTAATCTGGGGTTAAGTGTCTAGAGGGCCTTAAGCTGGGTTGGCTGTATTTTTGCTCACGTGCGCAATTCAATATCCTGTAGCATGGATTTATCTGTCTTGGACCATCTTTCAGAATGCACTTCATTAAACTCAATGCTGCCTTGATACCAATTTTCTGATCATGTCACCAATTTTGTGACACCTGTTATGTCAATGGCGTCAACCCCACAACAAGGCACATTCTGCTTTCGATGCTCGTGCATGAGGGAGAAGAGCAATTCTTCCTCTCTGGCTCGCTCTGAAATGACAGTAGCGGAAGAGGCTTGGGCTGCAATAAAGCAGGCAGTGAATGTTGTGTCCCTTGAGGTTCGCACTTTGGCTTAAGTTAAAAAACTTGGTTTGATATTGGAAAAAATAAACGACTATAAACGGATGCTATCGGATGGGGAGGCGGTTGGTCCGGTGACTGATTAGCAGCTCCGGGTTATCACATAAATAAAGAAGGGCTTCTCTGGACAGTGGAAACGGGCTGATCAGCACAAAATGCAATCTCTGAAGATTGCAAAAGAGGCGCTCCCTAAAAGAGCAGCAACATCCTCTAATAAAGCTAAACATCCCATTGCCACACCTTGGAGATTAATGTGAATCATTTTTATAGCCTGTGTTTGTCTCTAGGCTACTAGTTAACCATTTGCATGTTCAACAGCCCTACTTCATGGTCTTATGACCCTCAATTGTAGAGCTCTCAGGCCTTCAGCATTTGTGCATAAATGAAAGCAAATTCAAGTACACGTATTTTAATGACTGCATCCTAAGGCATTGTACGATGTACGCTAAATGTGCATATTTCATGTGTACACACAAATACACCTAACAAGGGATACTTCTAAGAGCTGAACTCATTACTCACTCACTCACTAACATGCAGGGTTGAAGACACAGATACGGCGCATCTAAAAATAACATTCTACATCGGCGTCTGCAGGCATGCATTAACCAACACACACATCTGCAGGCCAGCGTGATTTATTATGTGCGGTGCTCTGCACTCCCTTGACCTTTCAAACTCCCCCGACCCCAAATATGCACACCTCAATCTTATGTCAACCTGTCACACACACACACACACACACACACACACACACACTTGAAAAAGTGTGATAATGCCCCCATCGCTGCACACACAAATGCATTCTCTTGCCACCAGCTGCGACAGATGTGGCTGTCACAGGAGAAAATGAATTCAGAATAGTTAGTGAATTAAGGAGGGAGCTAATTGTTGCTTGGCCCCTGTTTATGGAGCGCACAAAGGCAAAGCGCCTTGTTTGTCTTATGACAATTAGCCAACAGAGATGGGGGGGGGTGTATGTGTGTGTAGGTGTGTTTGTTGCTGCGTGTGCGTAATCATCCCGTCCTTTTTAGCAGCTGGTGCAGCCACACCTGGACGGGTTGAGGGAGGGAGTGAGGAGGTGGGGGGTGGGAGGAGAGAAGTGTGTATGTGTGGTGGGGTGGGGGGATAAGGGTAGGCAGTGGTGTACCGCACACCCATCGCGTCTTTGTGGCAACGCTGAAGATGTGCACGCCGTACGTGTGCGTGTTAGGTAAAGCATCGCGACAGAGACATCATGAGCACAAGGAAAACCCATCCTGTGCTGCGCGCGCCCGCACGCACACAAACACTCACACACACACACACACACACCTTGGTTGTCCTGCTTACACCTCACACTCGTCCCGGGTGCGTTTTCCCTTCCCCCAGCCTGGCGCTGGGACGTGTGTGTGTGTGTGTGTGTGTGTGTGTGTGTGTGTGTCTGTGTGGTGGGTCTGTGTGTGTGTGTGTGTGTGTTCTATTAGGTTTCCAAACTGCTTGTAATGACTGGTAATAAACAGCAGAGGAAGAGGAAGGCAAATCAAGCGAGAAGACGACAAAATGAGCTCTCCCGGGGACTGCCTCGCTCCCAGCATTCCAAAATACATGCATGCCCGCCTGCACACACCCACACCCCAACACACCCACACCCACACACACGCGCACGGTACCACCCTGCAACCGGTATTCACACTGGAGAACACGGAAGAAGGTGATGTCAGGTAAGGGAAGCCATACTGGTCGGGGGGGGGGGGTGGTAACCAGGGGTTACTGGAGAGAGAGGTGAGGCTGAATTGATTGATCCTGCTGGTTTCACACTAAAAGCTTTGGATCAGAACAATCCACTTGATACAGCCACGACCACGTTCCGGAGGTCTTCCAAACAGCACGTTTGTCTCGTAACCTTCACCGACACGCAGGTAATGTTGTCCACGACCGAGCATCGCAATCAGTGTCGCAAACACTCAAAATCCCCCCCCCAAGACACAAACATGGTTGCATCTTGTCTTTCATCCTCCGTCCTCCCCTCGTCCTCTCATCCCTCTCTCTCTCTCCTTCATCTCGCCTTCTGGGGGGGTCCCTCCCCCTCCCACCCTCCAACTCTTTGCTCCCCTGTCCCTTCATTATCCCCCCACGCCACCCCAACCCCCCTCCTGCTTGGTGGTGTCACGGCTGGCTGGCTCCAGGTGGCGAGGGAGGGAGAGAGAGAGAGAAGGGGAGGGAGAGGGAACAGGAGAGAGAGAAAGACACCGAGAGGAGGGAGGCCGGGACGGAAGAATGAAGGGGGGCTGCGCCGTCTGCTCCCATGTCCGTACCATCACAGTGCGGACCGACGCGCTGCTCGCCCGCCCCCACCTTCACACCGTTTCCGAGTCGTCCAGTTGTCCCCCCATCTACTTTCTGCTCTCCTTCCTTCTCTCCATCCTTCCTTTGCTCACACGCCGACTTTCGATTGGGTGTTTACCTGAAGCCGTGTTTTTTTGGTTAACGCGCTTCAAGGCGTACCTCATTCCTCTGCCCAGCGGGGACGGAGGTGATGTGGCTCGTAATAAATATTCAAAACGTGAATCCCTTAAACACCAATGAGGAGAGGAACAGTCCATTCAGTTCTGTGATCTCGAATCCTATTTGCTTCTGACGGTCAGTGGAGACAAACACAAACACGTGCACACGCAGAACGCAAACCAAGACTGAGGAACATAGAGGTTAAGCTCTGGGAGGCTTACACCGCGGGTTGGGTTGCAATAGGGCAGTGGTGAACATCCTCAACGCTGACCAAAACAATAGCCTAGGAGCATGACACACACACACACACACACACACACACACACACACACACACACACACACACACACACACACACACACACACACACACACACACGTGGAGGAATAGAGAATGTCAACACATATACAGGCACACGGATAGCTCTAGATAGTGCCTCAGACAGCAGGCAGACATTACCGGTCGAGCGCATTAAGGATTTGACCCCCAACTCACAGGCAGATGGAGCAAGCCTGAAGCCACATAACAATGTGCACGCTCGCTAAAAGGTCAAATTAACAGGGTCGACTTAACGGTGTTTCGATTTTCAATATTCTAGTAGCAATCATTCTCTGTTATATCTTTACAGACATTGTGTGTAGGAAATAGCGGGCATGGTGCACAGCCAAAAATTCTTAAAAGTTTCAGTGGGAAAGGCTGGTGAGGTCTATCTGCGGCTATCCGAGGCTCGCAAAGGCTCGCGGAGTGCACGGCCGCAAATAGGTAAGTAAAGCTCATGCTGGACACATCATTAGCCACCGCTCTCCGCTGGGACCACTTAGATCCAGGTGAGTGGCTACTCTGTACCTCTGAGGCGTCGCCACCTCCGTGTGGGTGTGTGCGTGTGTGTGTGTGTATGTGTTGGGAGGGGGGTATCTGTGTGTGTGTGTGTGTGTAGGTATGTGTGTGTGTG
Source organism: Zeus faber (assembly GCF_960531495.2). NCBI lineage: Eukaryota > Metazoa > Chordata > Actinopteri > Zeiformes > Zeidae > Zeus > Zeus faber. Next base: position 11,479,049 of record NC_137201.1, on the reverse strand, counting down.
TGTGTGTGTGTGTGTGTGTGTGTGTGTGTGTGTGTGTGTTGAGGTGTGTGTGTTGGTAGGTGTGTGTGTTGGTAAGTGTGTGTGTGTGTGTGTGTGTGTGTGTGTGTGTGTGTGTGTGTGTGTGTGTGTGTGTGTGAAGGGAGGGGCAGGGAGGATGACGCATGCAGCCAGCAGCAGAGATAGGGGTGGATGAGGAACCGAGGTGAAGTGAGGGGAAGGGCATCGTGGAGAGGATTTGGGGAAGGAAAGAGCAGAACAAATCTGCTTGCCGGTCAGTCGGTGATGGAGCAGCATTCATATATCGAGCTCTGCAGCTCTCTGAAGCAATCAATAGATTCGATAGGAATTTTACGATGATACCAGCGTTCACTGGAGGCCAGATCCGGTTTTAAACTTGTTCAAAGGCTTTCAATCCAGATCTGGCATCGTGACTAAGGTAAAAACTTCCTTCCGAGTGGAACATGCAGAGTGGCGTCCACACATCGTGGTCTTCATATGTTCCCTGTCTCTAACCCCTCCCTACCATCCATCCCGAATGGGGGAATGTTAGTAAATAAATGAAATGCTGATGGGCAGGCGATGAGCGGGGCGGCATGTCGCTGCCCGCTCACAGTGCAGGAGAGATAAATGGGGACAAACCTTGCCGTCGGGCGGGCTCTTCTAGGTGGCCATCCAACAGGCGGGTTTGGTAGGGGTGGAGGAGGGGAGGAGAGAACGCAGGGTTAGTAAGGGCTGAACAGGGGAAATAGGGGGGGGCCTCCTGTCTGGTGGCGGGTGCTGCACCCAGTATCATGAGGGAAGGAGGGAGGGAGGAGGGGATGAAATGAGGGGGGGGGGTTAGGGTGGAGGACTCCGTAACCATTGGGGGCGAGGGGGCCTCGGGGAGAAGGAGAGGAAGAAAACAGAAGATGAGATGGAAAAGAAAGAAGAGTCGAAAGGTTAGACAGGTGATGGCGAGATAGGAAGGAGGTGTGTGTGTGTAGGAAGTAGGAGAGGCAGAGGATGGGGATGGAGACGATCAGATATTGATATGGTGAGGGTCACAAAAAGCGGCAGAAAGTGAGAGGGATTAAAAAGTGCAGGTGAGAGACTCAATCTGATAGGGACAGAAGAGAGAACAAGAGATGCAGTGATGAGAGTGGGAGAGATAAAATGAGAGAGAGAGAGAGAGAGAGAGAGAGAGAGAGAGAGAGGGGGCAGAGAGACATCGGAGGAGGGGAGGGCTTTAGTGAAATGCTGAGATGTGTCGAGGGCAGATGAAAGTAAGGTTCAATTCTGTATGCTAATTGAAGCCCTGTCCCTGATTAGGGCCAATGAAGAGGGGAGATAACATGCTGTGTGTCCGTGCCATGTGTGTGTGTGTGTGTGTGTGTGTGTGTGTGTGTGTGTGTGTGTTTCAGAGGAGAGAAGGTCTCATGCTGTGAAATCTAGACTGAGGTGATTAGTAAGGCATTAGTGGCTGCATGCAACACCCTCAGAACATGCGGTCATGTATGGCAGGGTGTGTGTGTGTGTGTGTGTGTGTGTGTGTGTGTGTGTGTGTGTCAGTGCGTGTATAGTAGGATAATTCAAGGTGGGTGGGTAAGAGAAAGACTGTGTGTGTGTGTGCATGCGTTTCTTGTAATCTGCTCCCTGCCTCCTCAGTTTGCTCCTAAGTGCATCCGCCTACACCCGCAGTTAACACATCATATGTTCATCTGCAAACATTTATTCACACACACACACACACACACACACACACACACACACACACACACACACACACACACACACACACACACACACACACACACACACACACACACACACACACACACACACACACACACAGAGACTAATATCTGACATGTTTTACACACAGTAAAAAATGAGTGGGCAGGTTTATTAAAAGCCACTTGGACACTGTGATTGGCTCATTCACTGCAGTGTGCTGTCACTCCACTACGACTATATTTATACTACGTCCGCTTGTTTCAGCTTTCTCTGCCTGCACTCCCTTTTCCACTCCCCTTTCTTTGTGGCGTGTGTGTGTGTGTGTGTGTGTGTGTGTGTGTGTGTGTGTGTGTGTGTGTGTGTGTGTGTGTGTGTGTGTGTGTGTGTGTCTCCCAGGACCCCACCGCAGCGGTTTTTGTCAAGCTTTATTGTTTTCTGCTGTGCAGCTGCAAACCATGAAGGAACCCTGTTCTTCCCCCACAGGTACGGGTGAAGGTGTGTGTGTGTGTGTGTGTGTGTGTGTGTGTGTGTGTGTGTGCGTGTGTGTACGTGCGCGCAGATTCCCCTTAACACGTGATGGGATATCAGCATCAGCCCTCCAACAAAACCCCTCCAGATCCAAGCGGCCCCGCCATAGATGTTTGAATTTGGCCGAACACGTGAGTTTCACCGTCTACAAATGAGGAATCTTCCGGGTTCAGAGACGGAGGTGAAAAATAAACAAGTTGTTTTGGGTTTTTTTTTTCCTGCACGTTAGTGCGACTCCCAAACAAAGGTTGTTTTAGCGAGCTGCTGTGTAGGTGGAAAGGGGGATGTGGGGCGTAGTGGGCGGCATCCAGACCCCGCACCCAAATAAATAAAAACAAATTAGCATGGGAAGACCTTTGTTGGTGTTTTGTAGATTTTCGCCCTCTTTTTCGGCTCCAACCAACATACTCTGCTCGACCCCCTACCACTCCCACCATGCCCCACACACACACACACACACACAAACACACCTCAACAAAAACCATAAAAGCTTACAAAATTATGCCTGATTCCCTCCCACTACCCATCATCCATCTCTCCCCCATGCAGTGCCCGCCATGAGCTTGGCGCTATCGGAAGCCACAATAACTGAGCGGCACTGTGATCACACACACACACACACACACACACACACACACACACACACACACACACACACACACACACACACACACACACACACACACACACACACACACACACACACAAAGTTGGACAGCCTGGGTACCTGCACAGATACATACATACACACACGGACGTGAAAACACAAAGCAGCGTGTACTCCTTCCTCCACTCTCACAAACCCACACAGCTAAACACACACATAGCTCACAATGTGTTGGAGGGGGGGTGTGCTGACGCCAACACAAGTTCATATTTGAGGATGATGAAGGTAAATCGATGAATGAGGGAAAGTATGGAGCGAAAACACACGGAAAACAGGGGGGGGTTTCTTTATTTATTTTTAATAATGCGTGTTACTCACTCGTTACACCAATACACAATATGTGCACACAGTAAAGGATGTGAACCTCAGTGGAAGAACCCCCCCCCCTTACCACACCCCCCTGCCTCTTTCTCACACACACACACACACACACACACACACACACACACACACACACACACACACACACACACACACACACACACACACACACACACACACACACACACACACACACACACACACACACACACACACACACTAAATTCTCCAAAGGCAAGCTACTTCCTCAGGCAAAAACAGATAACTCCATCTCTCCTTCCTCTCCCCTGCCTATTTTCCTCTCTTTCTCAGTGAGTGGGAGAGATGGATTATGGCTATGGTGTGTGTGTGTGTGTGTATGTGTGTGTGTGTGTGCATGTGTGTAGGCAAGCGGTGTGCTGGGTGATGTGGGGTGGGTACCACAAAGGGCGGCTCTGATAACCGTCAGACTTCTCCCACAAACGCCGCACGATGTCAGAGGTGAACTCCGAAAAAAACAACAAAACACAAAAAAAAACAAAAACAAAAAAAACAAACGATGAAAGGAATTCCATCCAACCATCCATTTTCCAAAGCTTCAATTTCTAAAGGCGAGTTTCCAAAAAAGAAGATGGAATTCCGATGTTTCATTTATGTCCCATTAGCCTCCTCCACCCAACTCTGCCTTCTTACCTAATTGTCTCTCTCGCGCTCTCCGTGTGTCTCTCGCCCAGTGTCCTTTCTCGCCCTGTCTCTCTGTGGAGTGGGGCGTCAACCTCCTGGTGGTTTAATTAACTTGTGCGCTCCGTCAGGGCTCGGGCTACCAGGAGCAGGAAGAGGGGGCGGCGGGGGGTCTCATGTCACACAGAATAAGAGCCTTAATATACGTTTAAACCCCCCCGCCCCCTCCACCCTTTAATTTTAGTCTGGTTGTGCTCGTAGCCGAAGGACCCTGAGGAGTTTGGTTGCGTTTTAATCATTTCAAGCCTGTTTGAAAGGGTCGCACATGGACACAGAGCGTTGGGGTGGAGGGTGGGTGGGTTGGTGGAGTCGGACCGTCCTCGCAGCACGGTCACTCGGCCGCTCGCGGTACTCTTCCGCTGTCTCGCAGACTGACCAATCAATAGCGGCTCATGTTTGCGGCCGCCTGCGTGGGAAACACTCTGTGCCGTGACCCCCGGTAGCTCATCACGTTGTGGCGCCGTCTCTCCCTCTGACAGGATAATTAGCGGGACGGCACAGGTGAATTAGCCCCGGTGCTTTGCGACAATCACATTAGTGGATTTGATTAGGCGGTAGGAGGCAGCCTCCCCCGCCAGCCCCCGCCGCTCCCCAGTCCCCGAACCGGACAGGAAGCGCAGCGTCGGGCGCTCACTAAATACCCGATCACCAACCGGGAAGTCCGAGTTGGAGGCAATGCACAAAGTGGGTTGTTTATCTTGTCCTGCAGAGTTGTGTAGAGTCTTATCAGCTTGGCTTTTGGGAAGGAAAAAAAAACAAAAAAAAAAACCGCTTCGGCAAACTCTCACAACGCACGTCGACAACGGTCTGAGGCACGGGAGGAGTTAACACGGGGAACACATCGCAAGTCACACAAGCACATGTTCCAGTGGCGTGGCGGAGGATGTTTAGGGGCGTTGATGTGTATTCGTGTGTGTGTGTGTGTGTGTGTGTGTGTGTGTGTGTGTGTGTGAAAGATAATTGATATGCGGTGTCACTTCCTCCGTAATTGATGAGGAGGGAGGGGACTCAAAGGGGAGAAGGGAGGAGTGGAAACAGAAAAATTAGGAGCAGAGAATCAGAGAGTCGGAAGAAAATTGACGTTGAAAAAGGTGTTATCTCTCAATTTTCTCACCATCAGCCGCACTGTTCCCCCCCCCCACCCCACAGTAAATGAAACAATAAGAACTGGGCAAGCGCTTAAAAATAATCTGCCTCAATTTCATAATCAATCGGTGCCAGCTTTCTCCACACAATTAGCACGTTAATTAACCCAAAACTGCCTCTGCAGCGTGATGTGTGGACTTGGCGGGGGGGGGGGGGGGGGGGGTAAAGGAAGTGGAACATACCAAAGGGAGGGCATGGGGGAGTGTATGGGAAAAAGGGTTAGAGTAAAAAAAAAAAAAAAGACAGATAGAAGAGAGAGGGAAAGTAAATGTGTGAGAGAAGGCAGGTAAGGGAACAAAGAGAAGAGATGAAGTGAAAAAGAGCGAGAGCGAGCGAGCGAGAGAGAGAGTGTTGGGAACCAATGATATAATAGCATGAATAGAAGGCTGGGAGGGAGGGAGAGATGGAAATGAGGGAGACAGAAAGAGAAAGGAATTGTGTGTGTGTGTGTGTGTGTGTGTGTGTGTGTTGCACCTTGGGGGAGAGTGGTAAAGTTACTCCAGCTGTACTTCTGTTTCAACTCTCTCTCTGCCGTGTCTCCAGACATTACTAGACGACTCAGTGAGACGCCGCAAACACACACCCGCGTGCGCACACACACACACGCGCACACACACACACACACACACACACACACACACACACACACACACACACACACACACACACACACACACACACACACACACAGGGTACATCAGTGACTCTGGGATCGCCTGTCAGGTCTGGGAGGCCGGAGGGGAGTCGCCGCAGACAACCGGCGCTCGTTCCCGGGAGCGACTCGCAGGTCTGCCTCGTTAATCTCCATGACAACAGGGTTGCCACGGCAGCAAATTAGTGAGCGAGCAGCATATTAAAACAAAGAGAGCAATCGCAGGGGGGGAGCTCATGAGAGAACACAGACTCCAGAAGTACAGAGGAACTTCTTTCAGTTAAATAACACAACGCCACAGGTGCCTTCACAGTGCACACGTATTAACGCTGCTTTCTGCGAGAGAGGTTCCGGAGGCGACTGGGAGGGAAGAAAAACAGGGAGGAAGGACACCAGCCATCACCCATTCCTCGGCCGAGCGGAGGCCAAAGCACAAAACAGAAGAATAGAAATGAAAGACAAACCGTGAGTTGTTGACCATTTTCAGCGTATATGGCGTGCCGCTTCGTTCCTGTACAGTTTATATCGTGTTGTGGCATTACTTCCTTTACACATGATGGTTCACCTACCGTCAGTTTTAATTTTGGAAATGAACAATCTGTCCGCTGCTCCAAAAGGTGAGTGAGCAGGTGTGCGCACACACTCTCAACACACACACGCACGCGCGCACACACACACACACACACACACGCACGCGCGCGCGCACACGCGCGCGCGCACGCGCGCGCACACACACACACACACACACACACACACACACACACACACAGCCTGTCAGAAAGAGCTCTCTATTCCACCTGACTCAGACCTGTACTAGCGTGTCCGGAAACGTGTGTGTGTGTGTGCGTGTCTGTGTGAGAGCGAGCACAGATGGCTCTCGTACCAAAGTGTTGAGCTGTTGAGGGTGGAACGTTGAGGAAAAAAAACAAAAAACGAGTGCATGCATACTGATGGAGGGATGAACTCACCGATCATGTGATTGGCCACGTGGATCTGGATCTCTCGCTCCGTCTCAAAGGTCATTTGGCATTTAATACACTGGTAGGTCTTCTTCTACGGACACACACACACACACACACACACACACACACACACACACACACACACACACACACACACACACATACATACACACGAGAGAGAGTCATGATCTGGTCCTTTCATGTTTCATGTCAGTACCTCATATCTTAGTCAAAGAAAAAAAGCCTTTGATTTATGGCGACGGGTTTAAGAAATCGCACAGAATCTCTACTAGATGAACGATAAAGGGAATAGAGAAACAGAGGAACCAAAAACAACAGAAAAAAGACAAAGGGGGGTGTGGATGGAGAGACGGGAGGGAGACGGAGAGCGAGAGAGAGAGCGTCTGCTGAGCCATTCAGAGCACACAGTGATCACTCATGCACAAACACATACAAAATACACAAAGGCCCCACTTCCAGTATCTCTGTGCTCCCCCCAGCCTCCTAGATGGAGAACGCACGCAAACACAGGTCCACATAAACACACACACACACACGTGCACGCACGCACGCACGCACCACTCCTACTTCTTCTGCTTTGTCCTGTTACACTAAGCAGAAACAAAGGTGCAGGTAAGACAGAAGGTCTCTTGGAACTGCCACACACACACACACACACACACACACACACACACACACACACACACACACACAGCCACATTACATCCACAGGTAAATGAAATCATACATACACATAGATAAACACATTCACACAGAGAAACTCTCACACCTACAAATAGAATGTGACGAAAACCCACATGCATGTGCGCACACACCTATTCATACACACGGCCACTCACACACACAGAATGGCATGCGAGCGCACAGGCATGCAGCACGTCCTGGGGAGCCTGACTGTCAATATCAAGTAGAGCGAACAGCTCCCACAATGCCTCAGCACGCCCCAGCTGCAGAACCCAGTGGGGCTCGGCTCCACACACACACACACACACACAGACACACACACACACACACACACACACACACACACACACACACACACACACAGCACAGCAGCAGAACAGCACACTGCCACGTTACATCCATTCCAAAACCTAGGCTGCATTGTGTCCACACATACACAAATAATTTTTAAATCTTTAGTGATTACCACATCGGGTATGATGAGATAATTGTGGTGCCCGTCGTGGGAGTGAAGTCCAGCAACAACCCACAAGCTAAGAGGGACATTCTTCTAAACCCTATGAATCTATGGGCTATTTGCTTATCTATACTGACTGGATACCGGTCTATCTCTAACTTTTCTCCCAGGTGGGTTCATCCCTGCTCACCTTGGGCACGGGCGACGCCTCGGCCTTCTTCCCCACAGCGCTGCTCTCAGGGCTGACCTCCGGGTGGTCGGTCTGGACGTGGCTCTCCAGGTCGTCCACGCTCTCAAACTTCACCCCGCACTCGGGGCACCGGAGTCCGGACAACGCCTTCTCCACCTGGGCCTCACCCGGCGTGGCCGCCCCTCCCTGGCTGGGGCTCTGCCCGTTTGTACCCCTGGTTTGGACGGAAGGACAGCGATGGATTATTCCAGTCATTCATTTCCTCAATTCGAGTCGTCATTTTAATGATCGACCGGACCCACCACCGACAGGGCGTCCTACCTGCTCATGCAGCCGGCGCAGAGCCCGTAAGGCAGCCCGTTGACATCCAGCTTCACAAGCTCCCCTTTGTTCTTGAACTCCTTCAGACACAGGGCGCACTTGTACAGCTTCTGCTGCAGCAGCCCGTTGGGCGAGGAGGAGGCCGAGCCGCTGCCCGCTCCTCCTCCACCCGTGGACCCGCCACCCGTCCCGCCACCCCCCAGCGTGGAGCCGGCCGAGAGCTTCTGCATGTGGAAGGTGCCGTGGATCTTGAGTTCTAGCGTGGAGGTGACGGTCTGCATGCACACCACGCAGCGGAAGCCCGTCAGCGAGTTGCGCAGGTCCGGGTGCATCTGACAGTGCTCGATGAACTCCTCCTCGCTCTGCAGCGGCATCTTGCAGATGCGACACGTCCCCGTGTCCAGGCTCTTGCTGTGGGTCACCTGAGGAGGGGAACGGTTTGATATGGACGTAAGTGAACGACAAAAACAATAATCAAAAAAAAATTGACAACAAAAGTCGAGCACCAGCTGGGAAAGGACAAAACTTTACAAAGAACAACGTCCCTTTGGGAAGATGTGGATTTTGGTGAAATATATTTTAAAGCGCTAATGTTTTATGATAAGAAAACCCAGTTGTAGATCAAAAGCATGATCCACAGTTTTGATTCCTGAATAGATTGTGTATCTTCAATAGCATTTTGTTTATTTCCTTGCACTGTCTCAGAACTGAATTATGAGAGGATTACAGCCACTGTAATTACACTCTGTTGCTGGATAACTGTATGTATTTTTATTATATGCTGGCATCTTCCCCTGTGGCACGTTGCAACAACAAATTGCCTCTCTGAGGACAATTTGACTGGTTTACTTTTAAGTAAGTCTAAATTCAGGATGATCAAAAGAGGGACAGGTACAAAGACACATTTTCTGACGCTTATGCAAACAACACAGGAGACACTCAACTGAAGATGGAGACAAGACGGAAAAATACACACAGGAAACCAGAGGGACGCACAGGAAACCAAAGAGCAGCAGACTGCTGGGAAGCGGCACCCGTTCACAACATTTAATTGCTCAAATATTAACTCTTCAATACAACGCCGGTTAACCTTGACCCAGGTTTGACTCTTAACGGCCCGCTCCCCTACACAGACTCTACTCAATACGTAGCAGTAAAATGGGCGCACCTTGTGTTCCGTGAGGGTCAGCAGGGAGGGGAAGCGCTCGCCACAGATGGGGCACATGTAGTGCTTGGCGGGGCCGCGGTGCGTCTGGGCGTGCTCGCGGAGCCCGCTCTCCGAGAAGAACGTTCTGGAGCACACGTTGCACTTGTGGTTGCCCTTGATGAAGTCCGCCTTCTTCTTGCGAGAGCCTGCCGTTGCAGAATAAAGGTGGCCATCGCATTCAGCAAGTAATGACGTTACAGCGATACCATTAGCAGTAAATGTCTAGCTATATTAGTGATGATCCCCAGGAACTGAGTTTTACATGTTCATCTGTGTTTTTAATGTCAACGGTGAAATTAAAAAATTGGAAAAGATAAACCTTTTTGATTTGTCCTGTTTGCTCTATAAATAGGGCTTGTTGGCGTCATAGCGCACACAGTACCTACAGTAACTGAGCCACTGAGGAATGATAAAAATGCTAATGAGCTATAGCAGCAATTCAGAAAAAAACTGGCATATGAAGCAAAACAGAAAAATAAGAGTTTACGATGCCAATTTAACCCCATCAAAAACATTATAGTGGACCTTAGACAATTCCTCCCTCCCGCTCGGTCGTCAGACTGCACAATGCACAGAATGGCCCTGGCCTCAGTTCGCTGAGAAGGTTCTGCAGACAGCCATCTCAACTCCCATCGCACCGCCACCATTTGCACAATTTGCATGCACATTTGCGGCTAGAAAACTCATTTTCTGTACGTTTTACATTAATAATGAAATCTGCTGCCCATGATATTTTAATGAGGTTAATAGCCTGTCCTCCAGGGAAAGACATTACCTCACAGGACTGTTTATTTGATATACAGTATTCTGTTATTTTCATAGATTTGTACTGTAAGACATTTGCATTGGTAGTACTGCTCATAGCTTGCTGTTGTTTGATGTTTGATTGTTGTATACTTTCAGCTGCCTCTATGACAACATATTTTCAACTGATCTCATCTCCTCTCCACTCTGATGGTGATGCAGGAGAGTTTCATGTGACCCATAGTGTGATCCATTGTTTACCGGCGTCGTCCTCCCCCGGGCGGATGTTGTGGTCTCGCAGGCGGTGGTTCTGCAGCAGGGACTCCATTGTGTAGGCAGCTCCGCAGATGTCACAGGCGTACATGGGCTCGGAGTTGTCCAGCTCCTCCTCGCCGCCACTGGCCTCATGGCTGTTAACCGTGTCTCCTGCCTGCCCTCCTCCTCCACCCACCACCGCGTTCTTCAGCAGCATGTTCTGCAGGTCGGCCTGTTCGGCGGCAGCCACCGACGACCGCTCTGCTACTCCACCTCCGTTCCCGCCACTCCCACCGCCGCGCTTGGAAGACTGCGCCACACCATTAGGTGTCCCATTCTGGCTGCCACCGCCTCCCCCGTTGCCGGTGATGACATTGCCGCCGTCGAAGACACAGTGCTTCTCCCGCAGGTGGCGCTCTAGCAGCATGATGGCTTGGAAGGACTTGCCGCAGAAGCGGCAGTTGAACTTCTTGCTGTGAGTGGTGATGTGGCACTGGAGCTCCACCTCCGTCCCAAACGTCTCCCCGCAGAAGATGCACTTGCGTGGCTTCAGCCCTGCAGGGATGAGAGCCGCTTTAGAGACATTTGTCTGGTGCTTATACATCATGCATTTCAATGGTGCCACATGTTTCCTGTTTGACATATTAAGTCAAACTGATTCAGTCAAATTCAGTTTAACATATTGAGTAAAATTCCGTTGCTTCATTCTACAGCTCACTGTCTGTCTGCAGTACCTGTGCTGAGCCCCCCTGGCAGGCCCGCGCTCTGGCCCAGGTGGTTATGTTTGACGTGGAGCTGCAGGTCCGTCTCCTTCCGGAAGTCCCACGCGCACGCCGTGCAGCGGAACATCTTTTTCTCGTTGCTGTGCTTCACCGCCAGATGCACCTGGACCATGGGAGGGAGAAGAACACCCAGGGTTACGGTTACGTACTTGTTACTGAAACCTTTAATTTGTTTGTGATTCACTGTTGGTTGTAGCAGGAAGGAAGTACAGGCAAATTGAAGAATAGAAAGATGGTCAGGATAGAAAGTCCACAATTGGACTTTCTATCCTGACATTGTGACATTCTGTCCGACCTGTATAACCTGATTAATTATCTCTCTTACCTGTATGGAGACCTTGGAGTCGAAGACCTCCTGGCACAGGGTGCAGTGATACAGGACGAAGGTGTGCATGTCCAGCAGGTGCTTTTGCAGGTCGTCCACCGAGGAGAACTGCTTGTCGCAGCTCTCGCACACGTACTGGGTGGAGGTGGTGGTGTAGTGCACCGTCAGGTGCTGCAGCAGGGCCTCCTGCGACTCAAAGTCCTCCTTATTGCACTGCGGGCAGGACTGGCGGCGCAGCAGCAGCTCCAGGTGCGACTTGAGGTGCGTCTGGAAGCTCTCGAAATTGCCGAAGCGCAGGTCGCACTGGTTGCACGGGTATTCCCCGTTGGAGCCCTGCGCCGAGGGGTCGCCCAACCGGTGGCGCTTTGGGGAGGAGATCTCCACATCAGAGGAGGCAGGGCTCAGGTCGACCATCTTGGCCTGCCGCTTGTTGTTGGCCAGCGGGATGTTCTTATGGTTCTCCTTGATGTGCTTGGTGAGCTTGAGGAGGGAGCCGAAGATGGGCGAGTTGGTGCAGTAGGGACAGGAGTAAACCTGCACGGAGACACCAATGTTCAACTTCACGTCAGATTATAGTTGAGCATTTCAGCAGCTCACAAAGTCATCATTAATTAAAATGAGATTCAGATTGAAATGTAGCGTTGCTTTTTAAGATGTGCACTCACTCGATCCTTTATGAACACAAGCTTGCAGGTCCACAAGTTACAAATGATAAACTTATGAGTTACATATGATAAACTTCCATCTGTGTTAAAACACAGATGGAAGTTTTATCTCAGTTTTGACACTTTCCCATAATTATCTGTTATACAAAAAGCCAAATGTTCCAAAATGTTCTACTCAAAGAGTGTTGACATGGGGGCAGAGCCCTCACCTCCATGAAGGACTGTGATGCAGCCTGCAGAACAGGGGATTCCAGCTTGGTGATGCCCCCACCAGAACCAGCCCCTCCCCCCGAGGCAGAGTTACAGTGGGTCTGCTGGATGTGCTCCGTCAGCGACGACTCCGTCAGGAAGCCCATAGAACACTGGTTGCAGAAGAAGGCGTGGTTTCCCTCTGGGACACAACAGGTAGGTCACAGTAGTTTAGCCATGTGATGTTATGATGTGATTTCAACACCAGGAAAATCCATCTTAGTGCAGTAACTGATCTGTGGAAACTGCCAATTAATACTATTTTACTGCAAAAGAGTTTGTCCTTGAACGCACCTGTACCTGGCCGATAACAAAATTCAGTTGATTAGGATCTTGTTTTCTGATACAGATATACAATATGAGGCTAAACTTAAGCTGTGGTGGTTAGATATGGTGAAGCTAGATTTGTTGCGAGAAGAACTCCTAAGGACAACCCTGAGAACAATAAGCCAGATTCTCATCCTAACAGGCCAGGATTTATTAACTATTTCAATACTGCCCAAATGATCAAATCCATCTGTTCAGGTCCTTTTCTGAACCAAAATACCATAACCCACCTAGCGTGGTGGATCCTGCCACAATACCCCCGGGTAGGCAGTGGGACACCCGGATGTGCTCCTGCAGGGAGTTGATGTCTCCGAACATATCCGGGCAGTAGTTGCAGTGGAACGCAGACACGTTGGCAAACTGCAGCAGGGGGAAGGCCGCAGACGCCACTCCGATGGCGCCTCCGCTGCTCCGGTGGGCCTTGCGTGTGTGCTCGTTGAGGTTATAGAGGGTGGGCAGGGTGTCCAGGCAGAGCTGGCACGTGTGGCTCTGCTGCGGCTTGTCAGCGTGGATGGTTTTGAGGTGGATCTCCAACACCGCCAGGCTGTGGAAGTCTCTCTTGGAGCAGTAAGGGCAGGAATAGGTCACCTTGGACCAGTTACCGCCTGGACAGCGGCAGAAACACAGACCACTTAGGTTGAGACAAATGATTCAATGCACATAGAAATTAACTGAATTTTTTGTGCTTTGGACCGATAAAGAGAATCAGGTGTTACTCTGATAGGAGCGGAGATAAACTCAAATTATTTGTGATCTAAATTTGGCCTCTGACTTCCCCTGGCGACATGGGGGCTCCCTTACCCCCGGTGTGATGACCAGACTCAGGCCGAGCTCTTCCCCGGTGTCGCCTCCCCTCCTGCGGCTCCGCTCGGTGGCCTGAATGGGCTTGAGGGTGGAGTCGGGCGTGGAGCCCCTCTCCAGGCTGGCGCTGGAGTCCGGCGTGGCGGAGCTCATGGAGGCCACGCTGCCCAGCGGCGGGTCCGGACTGGCCGCCGCTGTGGTTGGACGAGTCGGGCTGCCGGTGGCTGTCCATGTGGCAGTAGACGTCCTCGACCGAAGGGAACTGCTCTGAGCAGACGGGACACCTAGAGAGAGAGAGAGAGAGAGAGAGAGAGAGAGAGAGAGAGAGAGAGAGAGAGAGAGAGAGAGAGAGAGAGAGGAGAGAGAGAGAGAGAGAGAGAGAGAGAGAGAGAGAGAGAGAGAGAGAGAGAGAGAGAGAGAGAGAGAGAGAGAGAGAGAGAGAGAGAGAGAGAGTTAAAACTGACATATTTCTAGTCAGGACACAACACACACCACCCTATGGATAACCCCGCCATGCTCCCGGACTCACTTGTGCTTGCGGTTGGCGTGCTGCGTCTCGATGTGCGTGAGCAGCGAGGTCTCGTCCAGGAAGATGTCGGGACAGTGGATGCACTGCAGGTCGGCGCGGTCCGACAGCTGGGGGTGTCTGGTGAGGACGTGCTTCTCCAGCTCGTCCGTCTGGCTGAACGTCTCCTCGCAGTAGTCGCACATGTACAGGTCCTGCTCCGGGTCGCCTCTCCGCCCTTCTTTCCCCCGTCCCGCTCCGCTCTCAGGGCCAGGTGCTCCCTGTTCTTGCGGTGAGCCTGCGGAAAAATTTTGAAATGTAGGGAGCGGAGGAGGCAAAGAGCAACGGGTGAGCAATCTTTTTACTCGTTCATTGCGTGAGCTTAGTGTCCCAGTTTTTTTCCAATGCTATTAAAAACCTTGATAATAACTTAATCGCCGGCAAAAGTAAAAAGTCGAAGCAATATGGATGTTGATGCTAGCACTGTACCTGCATGTGGCTCTGAAGGGAGGAGGTGGAGGAGAAACCACGTTTACACACACTTGCATTTAACGGCTTGCTGGAACTGAAGGGTAGAGAAACAGAAAACATCACAGACAGACAACATTAAAACAGTAAAGTGTCATTGCGGGGGTATAAAAACAAAGAACGTGTTAAGACATGAAAAGCGACTCTTTCACTCACATCAATATGCAGTTAAAATGTTATTGGCCTCAACGTAGATATCAGAGGAGGCGAGTGATATTTTAAACCAGCCAGGAGATCTACGAAGGTAAATATGTTGCAAAATGCAAGAGCTTGTAGTATATGATATGAGAACCTGGAGAACAAAAATCTGAATTTGTATTTTGAAGCTGAACTTTTTTAATTGAAATTTTCACTCACATAAACACAAATTTAGAATTTGATATTTGGATGAATATACTTATATTTACTATTATTTCTACTTTAAGCCATTTTTCAGTACAGCTACAAATCTAGGAACACAACCTCTCATATTTTCATTACAAATTCACAAAATGTCGAATCTGCGGTCCTTAACTTTTGCAACACTTCTTGGGAGAAGCTGTTGCAAAACAGACCTGTGTACCTGTCGCTGTCGATGCGCATGCTAATTCCTGACCGATCACAAGACAGGAGGGTTTTTTTCTTTTTTTGGCTGATGAAAATATCTCGTAATTGACTGTCGTGAAGTTGGATCGATATTCAGATATCCAACAGACATTCGACTGGACCTCGCAGGGGAGAGGGGCTGATCGCGTCCCCGGAATGAGCAGCCCTTAGAGGCCTGTCCCTGTTTCAATGGCGTATTAGGGACCGTCTACAAATTACATGACGCAATAAAAACATTTTTAATACTTTTCTGTCATGTGACTGAGGACACCCAAACTAAGTCTGTATCAGACGAACACAGACGAACCTGTGTGTCTTGAGATGAATCTTGAGATGATCTGAGCGCGAGAAGGCAGCCTCACATTCCTGACAGCTGTACTTCTTGTCCCCTGAGAGGGAAGGAAAAAATCAATCACATTGTTTGGGCCCAAACTAACTCAGACTAAATGTGTGATTCCTTAAGAAGTTCAGTAAACATAAACTTAATGGGACTTTACTTAAATGCAAATGACTATATATTAATAATATCACAAGTTTAGTGTGAGTTGCTGTTGTCTGTGTGTGTGTGTGTGTGTGTGTGTGTGTGTGTGTGTGTGTGTGTGTGTGTGTGTGTGTGTGTGTGTGTGTGTGTGTGTGTGTGTGGACCCACGGTTGTGCCCACCTGTGTGGAGCTTGACGTGGCGGTCTCTGCTCCTCTTGTGTTTGAACAGCCGCTGCAGAAGGTGCACTTGAAGGCAGCTTGTCGCTGTGGATCTGCTCGTGGGCGCTTCAGGTAGCTCAGACGACTGCAGGAGGAGGAAGAAGAGGAAGAGGAGGAGTTCAGAATAGGAATCGGAATGACTCCATTCCGCCGAGCGCATTTACATGTACGAGGAATTTGTCATGGTGATTAGTGGTTGCGGGTCTACAGACAATTGGCATTAAAATAGCTTCACAGTGTGAGGGGGAAAAAAAAATACATTCAAAATGTATTATTATTAATAATAATAATAATAATAATAATAATAATAATAAAATTGAATAAAAAGTAAAAAATTAATAATTACACATTTTTACCTGAAGGACTTGTCGCAGAACTGGCAGGGGTACGGCAGGCCGGCCCCGCCCTCCTCTTCCCCTCCGGTGCCCATGCCCAGGTCGCAGTAGCCATCGCCCAGCTGGGAGGGGGACGCCACGTCCTTGCTGGACGGGACGAGGGCACCCAGGACAGCCCCGCAGGGTCGTCGTCACCATCTGAGAGAGAGAGGGGGAGAGGGAGAGGGAGAGAGACTTTTAAGTCTACAGCATAAGCCTGATTGGATCTATGGAGATTGGAGACAAGATTCATTCACCGTCTTTACTCAAAGAGACAGTAGAGGAGGGACTGTGTGTGTGTATGTGTGTGAGTTGGAAGATCTTTCAGAGGGCAGAGGAAGTATCGAGGAACTTCAGAAGGAAGTAGGAGATATAAACTGAAAAAAAAAAAAAATTTCATTTATCTGAATAAAAACACACACAAACAGTGTCGAACGATCGAAAAAAGACGATCTCTCTCTCTCTCTCTCTCTCTCTCTCATCTCTCTCATCCTCTCTCTCTCTCTCTCATCTCTCTCTCTCATCTCTCTCTCTCATCTCTCCTCTCTCTCTCTCTCTCTCTCTCTCTCTCTCTCTCTCTCTCTCTCTCTCTCTCTCTCTCTCTCAGCAACATCTAAATAGAAGGCTCTGAAAAGTGTGTATCCCCGTCGGAGCTTGGAAATAAGGACACAGTTGTATTTTCTCTCCCGTCACCCTCCCTGTGAGGCCATCTCTCGTTCCGTTCCGTTCCTCCTCTCATGCCCCTGCTCTTCTCACATGAGCCGAGTACCTGAAGTGATTACCTTTGGTAAGCACATTCGGAAGGGCGAGACGCGCGGCGGCCAGGAAGAGAAGGGGTCGATAAAACTCAAAAATGTCTTGAGAGAAAGAAGAGAAAAAAAACGTCCTATATCCATATGTATGATGGGATGGATCGATAAACATCTAAATAAACTGGGCTCCTCTGGTAAATATGCACCAAAAGTCAAACCTAACGCTAAGTTAACGCACGCACACACACACGCACCCGCACACACACACAGAATATGAGACTGTTCTAACCTTAATTTTTAGAAAGCTCTCCAAAGCACACACCATTTTACCTCGGGCGACCCCCCGACTGCAACCACACGTCGTTCACATGAGTGTGTGTGTGTATGTGTGTGTGTGTGTGTGTCATACTCTAATGTGAACTACACCAGGCAGAAAGGGGTTGGAAGTGAGATTGCAGTGATCAATCGATCAGCTGGAAAATGTAGGCGCTGCGATGAGCAAATAGAACACAGCAGGGGGTTGTGGG
>NC_137201.1:11446926-11461141 GCF_960531495.2 Zeus faber | reverse complement strand
GAAGTGAGATTGCAGTGATCAATCGATCAGCTGGAAAATGTAGGCGCTGCGATGAGCAAATAGAACACAGCAGGGGGTTGTGGGTAAAGAAAAAAAAGAAAAGATTAAAAAAAAAAAAAAAAAAAAAAAAGCCAAACCATGAATTATATATTTGACTGGAGCGAAAGGGAAATGAAAGCGGGCCTTAGGAAAATATAGGGAATAGAGATGTCAACACGGAGCCTTCGAGCACAGAGAGAGAGCGAGAGAGAGAGAGGGAGAGAGAGAGACGGGGGGCGTGTCGATGAGCGTTAGAGGTTGACAGAAAACTAAAGAGAGAGAGAGGGGAGAGGACAGAAGCGATGTAAAACGATAGAAAGAGAGGGAGAGAGGGAGGGACAGAGGCAGGATCAAAGCGGGAGAGGTCGTCACTTGGACACATGCGGAGAGTGAGAGAGACAGAAATAGAAAAGGGGGGCCGGGACGGGGAGAAAAGGAGGGAAATTGGGCAGAAAAGAAAGGAGACGTTAAGGTAAACACTGGACAGCTGGAGAGCACTGGACTTTGAAGTCGACAAATTGAGAGCCGCAAAATCCTCTCTCAATTTATTAATATGAATTCATATTAATATTGAAATGTATTAACATCAAGCAGTGTTTCTAAAAGGGCTTTAGACAGCAAATATGCTTTTCACAGTTACACCTTTAATGATAATATGTCTCACACACACACACACACACACACACTCGTACTGGTATCAAGGTGAGGTCCGAGTAAATACACTTGGTGAGTGAGGATGTTTCTGGTGCACTTCTTTACCAAAAAATGAGTCAACTGGAGGCCGGTCCTCACTAGTAAAACACACACACACACAGTTTTTTGTGAGGATCAAGTAAAATGCTCTCACAAAGAAAAATGTCCTCAAAGCAAAGGTGGGCCCACGGTCAAGTGTTGGTCTTCACAAGTACAGAACGACACAGCTTTTGTGAGGACTAACTAAAATGTTCTCACAACGAAAAATGTCCTCACAGCAAAGGTGGGCCCACAGTCAAGTGTTGATTCCTACAAGTACAACGCGCGCGCACACACGCACACACACACACACACACACACACACACCCCCCTCCGTGTCGGACAGGATGGACTGGGGCCCTCTCGGCTTCTCTCACTCACTTATTGCGTCTTTGACGTACAGAAACACACGCAGAAGAAGGAAGTCAATTCCTACTGGACGGAGCAGCTCAGAGAAAACAAAATCAAATGGAGAGAAGAGGAGGAGGAGGAGGAGGAGGAGGAGGAGGAGTGAAAGAGGAGCAGAGATAAAGGAAACCCAGACAAAGGAAGCCTTTCTTCGCTCCATTATGTGGCGAGTCCATTAAACGCTAATAACAAGGTAAGAAAGGGAGAGAAGAAACATATTTGTGGGAAGACGGGCCAAGAAAGAGAGAGAGGGAGAGAGAGAGAGAGAGAGAGAGAGAGAGAGAGAGAAGCGAGGGGCGAGAAATCACTTCAGAGGGGGGCTCTGGAAGGGGGGGGGGGGGCGAGGAGGGGGGAGCGAGGAGGGGGGATTAGCATCATTAAAGAGCCATAATCCTCTGACTAGCGTGGCTGGCGCTAAAATGGAGGATCACACGGCATTTTAACGGCGCCTTTGTCGGCCCGCCGCGAGGGGAGCCGGCGAGACAAGGCCGGGCCGCAGACTGGGGGGAGGCTCGGGGAGGGGAGGGGAGAGGGGGCGAGGAAAATTTAAATGAAAAGTTAAATTAGAAGAAGAAGCCTCGGGAGGAGAGGGAGAGGAGAAGACGAGGTGGGGGCAGAGAAAAGGCAGTTGAAAAGAAAAGGAAAAAAGAAAAGGAACTGAAAAAAGAAGCCCCCCCCACGCTACCCGAGCGGCGAAGGGGGGGGGGGGGGGGTAGAGAGGGAGACAACCGATCGCCGTCCCCCCGTCTTTCATCCCTGGCCCGGTCCTTCCACCCTCCTCCACATCACTCGTCCCCAGCAGCTCACACTCCTCCGTCCTCGTCTTTCTCATCTTCCTCTCGCACGCTCTCTCCCTCCATTGTCTCTCTCGCCCCGTTGGCCCGTATTGGCTTTCATGTGGCTACTCGTTACGGCGCCGCCAACCCTCCCCGAAACCTACGCGACACGCACACACATACACCCCGCAGGCATCGCGGCCTTCACCTCTGAGACGGAGCACCATGGGTGCAGGTGGGTGGGTGTGGGTGGGTGGAGAATCCAGATGGACAGACTCTGAACTCCGGAGAACAGGAGAGAGGGAGAAAGTGAGAGGATGAGGAGAGGAGAAGAGATGGCAGGGGTGTTTATAATTAGATCGGGAAGCGGGAGGGAACGCGGCGAGCGACCCAGGATCCAAACGGACGGCCCCGGATCCACCTGGATGCCGCACGCACACGCACACGCACACACACACACACACACACACACACACACACACACACACACACACACACAAACCTATCTGTGTGTCCCTGTCTAATGGGCCTGATGGCGAGGCAGCACGCAGAGGAGACAGTGCTGGTGGAACGCTCTAATGACAACAAACATGCACGTGCGCACACAGACACACAGACACAGACACACACACTGACATCTCTGTCTGGTCGTCAGTCTTTGCAGGGGGAGTCCGGTGGAGACGGAAGCACTGAGCTGAACTGGATCCTGGAGCGCATCCTGGATTGGCGCTGCCATGTGTCGGCTGGGGCTCCTGTACCCGCCGGAGACCCTTCCTTTGACGTCTATATCCAGCTAAATTCACTGTTTGCAAAAGAGCGATTTGACGTTGCGGTCCACCAATCCGTGGTGCGCAAACGGTGGCTGTGAGCCATTTCATCCGACAAACTGCTCCGACAACGCGCTGAAAGGAACAGCGTTTGGTATAAATAAGTCTTTGGTGGGATTCTGCGGTACTAAATTTGAGCTGCGGTCAAATGGTCGGTGGTTTTTAGGCTGAATTAATGATGATGTGAACACATGACGGGGTCTCAAACTGGCGGGGTCCACATCTGGCCTGGACGTTAATTTAATGTGGCCCGCGACATGTTTCCAGATTATAAACTGAATAAAATATAATATAGTATAAAGATAATCAAAGATTTTCTTATAATGACATGTTTAACAGACATATTATTAGGCAATTCACGAGTGTGTGAAACACAGAACGTGGGCCGGTTTACCCTTGATGTTCAACACGGCCCCCTAAGGAGATGACAACCTGGCCAGTGGCCCCCAGGTTTGTGACAGTTTAAGAATGCTGGTAGATGACCTAAAATTGCTTTCATAAAAATTTTGTTCGATAGTATAATATATATATTTTCAGAATTGTCTGCTGACGTCATCCAGCTCAATGTGAATTGAATATATTTTGAATATACGGTCAAATTAAAGCCTTCCACGTCGCTGAGCTCTAGATGATCGTGGTTTGACTATTCGCATAGCCAGTCGTCCAGAGTCCTCCTCGTTCTCCTCCTCTTCCCGCTCCGCTCCCCTCCCTGAGTCTCCCCCGCACTCTCCCTCTCTCCCACCTTTCCGCCGGGCGAACAGCCCAGTCGACCACCTTTCCCAGCGAGGCCCCCGCTGACCTCCCATCCCTCCATCCCTCTACTCCCCCCTCCCTGCTTCCATCTATTGCTCCCCAGGCCCCCTCCAATGGCCCCAGGCAGCTCCAGGCGCACTCAAAACTCTCACTTTTCCTCTCTCTTTCTCCCACAAGCGCGCGCACATACACACGCACACGCACACACACACCCAGACTCACCATAGGGGGCAGAAAAACAACTTCCACCCTTGGCTCACACTGGGTTGCCCAGCACGTGCGCGCACACACACACACACACACACACACACACACACGCACGCACGCACGCACGCACGCACGCACGCACGCACGCACGCACGCACGCACGCACGCACGCACGGACACGCACACGCACACGCACACGCACACACACACACAGGGTGAGATTAATTTAGGGAATTACAGGGTTAGTATACAAACATATTTTATCTTAGTAGTATAAGTTGTATTTGGACGGTTCTATCAATTTGTTAATGCAGCGAAAGAATAACACAATGAACTATGGTGCTGTGGGCAATACATTTTATGTATTATGAATCCAGTATTGGCAGGTTCTGTGGAAAGAGAGAATCTGTCAATGCTAATGAGGTGCTGACATGAACTCTCCGTCTATATGGAGTCTGACAAATTCAACTTTTTTCCTCCTCACTCGCGTCTTTCCTGTTCGACAGTTCCATCTAAGCGGAGAACAGGGAGGTAGATAACTGATAGATTTACCGTCTCATCTGTGAGAATTTGAAATAAAGGCTGGAGTGCACATTTCCACACACACACACACACACACACACACACACACACACACACACACACACACTGCTGTGGTGAAATGGAAGCCACAATATGGCAGCAGCAGCTCACACACACACACACACACACACACACACACACACACACACAGGAGCCGTAGTGGGCCTGTGCCTAGAGGACCCACAGTCCTCTGCTGCCGTCCTTATATGCCACATGGGATGCAGTCTGTTAGGACACACGTGTACACACACACACACACACACACATACACACATACACACACACACACACACACACACACACACACACACACACACACACACACACGCACGCACGCACAGCACTGAGGACAGACAGAAAGGACGATACGGCAGTCTGTCCGGGACTTGAGCCCTGGAGGACAGGACGGTTAGACACACACATTCACACACGCACACACACTGTGCAGGCTGCAGGGACCCTCACCTTCTGCCCTGGGAATGGGTCCGGCTGCTTTGGACACTTTTGGGCGCCAAAAGCTCCATATGGGCAGCATGTATGTATGTATGTGTGTGTGTGTGTGTGTGTGTGTGTGTGTGTGTGTGTGTGTGTGTGTGTGTGTGTGTGTGTGTGTGTGTGTGTGTGTGTGTGTGTGTGTGTGTCAGGGCAGAAGGTTATGGGCAGGGGGCTAAGGAGATGTGGGGGGCTGGCAGATGACATGTTTCCCCCATAACACACACACACACACACACACACACACACACACACACACACACACACACACACACACACACAGACAAAACTCACAGAACCTCCATAAGCAGCCATATTGGATGTGCGCACCATGTGCATGGTGCTGTACATACAACATAATGCATACAAGTGCTGCTCATAAAACAAGTTGATGTGTAGCTCCCGGCTATGTTGTTAAAAGTGCTGCATGCTGCCAAAACGCTCCACATTCCCTTCTGTGGTACGAAAAGAACTGTAGACTCGAGCGGAGGGCATGGCTCAGCAGCTGTAAATCTAGTGTAGGTCTAGACTCTCAGCTACCACAGCTCACTGTAAAGCCTAAAATAACATCTGCTCAGGAAACAAGTCGAAGTAAAGACAGATCTCCCAGACCCCCACCCCCTACCACCCCCACCCCAACCCCCACGCCGAGCTACTTGGCATCTCCCATCATTGTCTGGACCAACAACACAAAATCTGCTTCATGGGATGAAGTTCCATTAGCTGAAGGTGATGACAGTTTATCCTGTGTCCATTGAGGTGAAGAGGAAATTAGTCAGTGACGTTGGTCGTCATGAGACAGAGAAGGAAAGAAAAAGCCCTCGCTCATGCTGGCTTCAGTTTAGAGAGTTTTATCCACAAGCTCTGACACTTCCCTCTCAAACAGGTTTTTATGTTCTGGATCTCATCATGGAGCAGTGCAGGAGAGAGTTCTTTAATAGCTCTGGATTAATCACATGTGTGGTTTCGAGTGCCACGCCACAACAAGCAGGCATGGGCGCGCGCACACACACACACGCACACACACACAACTCCCATAAACACGCAAACCATAAGCACAAACAGTTACCATAAACACAGGAAGCCAGGCTTATGCGCACACACTCAAACACACCATGTGGTGGTAGAGGAATGACATCTGCTTCCCCTTACTCCGATATCGTGGAGATGCTTTTTCTGTCGAAAGTAAAGTGCAGGTGAGGCCGGAAACACAAAACCCTAAAAGATGAAACACATACACAAATCTCTTGTCATCATCTCAACTTTACCCTCAACCTTCATTCCGATTGGTTAAAAAGACTCTGTGT
The DNA here is from genome assembly GCF_960531495.2 of Zeus faber. Classification (NCBI taxonomy): domain Eukaryota; kingdom Metazoa; phylum Chordata; class Actinopteri; order Zeiformes; family Zeidae; genus Zeus; species Zeus faber. Next base: position 11,455,018 of record NC_137201.1, on the reverse strand, counting down.
TCCGGGTGCCCGGCTTCCCCGGGAAGCTCAATAGGTTGCGGCTGGTGCCAAGCACTGCTAACGTCTCCATCGCTCCCTCATCTTTGCCTCCCTCTATGCCTCCATCATCCTGCTCCGTCTTTTACAAAAATAAAAACTAGCTGTTATGCGGGGCAAATAACAACACGCGCGTGCACGTGCGCGCACAGACACACACACACACCCCCCCCACCCACCCACCCACCAAGGCGCCTGCGCACGGCAGTCCTCGCACCCAGGCGGACACACTGTCCCATTGTGTCCCTGCCAGAGGCCATTCCGTCTATTTATAAGAATGAGGTTTGGACGGATAGCCTAGAAACACACTCACCTGTGTCACACGCACACACACCAACCTCCTCCTGCCACATGCGTAACGGACGCGCTGGCTTGATGTAATTAAGCGTATGTTTGTAATAAAGTCTGATAACTTCCTCCATTCGTCACCTTGCGGCGAAGAATGAATTTTGCGTCGCACAGGCAAACACGATGTCGCTGAAAGAGAGATGCTCCAAACATGTTTTGCAAACAAACACACACCTTAGTTCACCTTTGTGTGTATGGGACTTATCAATAAGTAATTTAGGCAGCTGGAGCACGTTACTCAAAACACACAGACACACACACAAACAAACTGGCTTGTATGCACGCGTCCTACACACATGGACTCGCACACACACAAAAACACCCACTGTGCCGTGCCAACAAACCCACAAAGCCTCTCCAACCATACGGCGGAAGAGGAGCGGGGAGAACACACAAGCTGCCAAGAGACGGATGGGGATGGATCGGGGGGGAAGGGGGAACGGAGAGACCGTGGGTCTCTGGTGGTCCCAGGGGGATGTTCCTGCACCCAGGGGACCCCCAGCAGCAGGCTGCGGGAGGCGGGTACCTCCTGCCCACCGCTCCCACTCCGCCCCAGCGCTCGGCTCCCTTCTGGGCAGGACGGGAGCCCTGGACGGCCCCCCAACTCACAAATACTCCTAAAGCCTCAGCGAGATGAACACACATGCACATGCACGTGCATACACGTACACGTACACACACACGGTCCCTGGGGAGGGGGCAGAGCAGAGCAGAACACCTGGACCTGCCATTAGTGACACACTCTGAGACTAAAGGCACAGACGGCAGGAGGCAGAGGGAGAGAATACACACCGGGACACACACACACACACACACACACACACACACACACACACACACACACACACACACACACACACACACACACACACACACACACACACACACACACACACACACACACACACACACACAGCAATACGCCCTTCTATGTAGGTTGATGCAGAAATCCCCACCCTTTATCCAGAACGAGCACTATTTAGGTTATCCGGTAGTCACTATTATGTTAGTTAACTATGTTATCTCTACATCTAGATCATATAGAAAATATATAGACACCTCGTGTGTGTAAACCCCCCCATCCCAACATAGGTCTCAAAGTCTGATTTATTCTCCTCTTCACAAGTAGGCTCAGAGAATGTAAACAAAATGCCAGCCGAAATCTGAAAACGACCAAACTGCCATTGTGATGAAAAAACACCACTCTGTTTCTGCATTACTGGAGAAACACACTCACTTGTGAATTGGTATTTTAATTTATTAGTATTTATCATAGTTTTATTCGTTGGGTACTTTGATTCTTTTCAATATGAATTATATTGGCCTGAAATTAAACTTGGATGGACTGACCAGACTGAGTTGAATTATTTTTAAAAGGATGATTTAACTGTTGACCATGGTAAAAATGAGCCAAAACTGCAATACATGTCGAAATCGTCTGAACCACCGCAGATACTCTGCTGGAACCTTATCCACGGCGATGGCAGCAGATTCCGTACGGTTAATTCCCGTCCCCCAGTTCACCAGCTTCGGTTCTGCGGTGGTGACGTCTGCACGGAGCTAATGACTCTGCACTGGATGTGGATGTGGAGGCGATGGAAGCCCTCATCTGGCCTGTGGAGAAGGCGGTGACGCAGCTGCAGACGCTTGAAGACGCAGTGCAGATACTCCAACATCGACGTTTAATGTTCGCCATACCTGTTTTTTTTGTTTTGTTTTGTTTTTTTTACACGTGTGGAGTAGGTACTGAGTAGGTAATGCAGGCAGCTTGTGAACACACACACACACCACACACACACACACACACACACACACACATACACACATACACACACACACACACACACACACACACACACACACACACACAGGACATGAACAAAGAAATAAAGCTATAGAGACTTTGATTGACAGCTGCTCCCCTGAAAACCGGGCACACCGGTGCAGATACACACACACACACACACACACGCACACAAGTTAATTCTCTCACCACCTGGACCGACCGCACGTCTGTGTGTGTGTGTGTGTGTGTTCTGTGTGTGCGTCTGTGTGTGTGTGTGTGCATGCTGCAGAATAATTACTCCTATATTAAAGCCGACTCTCTCGGGACAAACAGTGTTACCAGCTGAGGGTCAAGGACGGAGAGAGAGAGTCAGGGAGAGGGAGAGACGGGCACAGCTTCAGGACCAGGGGGGTAGAAAAGAAGAGTGAACACAAGTTCTCCTCCGCCAGTACACATTTCAATGAAATGACACTTAAATGAAATAAAATAGTAACTGCAAGAGCGTCACGTGGGACATCAGTGTTTACCATATTCATTAGTCCTTGCTGTGTTATTTCACTTTGCGAAATACTTTGGATCAAGCCCCACACACACACACACACACACACACACACACACACACACACACACACACACACACACACACACACACACACACACACACACACACACACACACACACACACACACACACACACACACACACACTCAAAAGCAGGCTGGTATCTGTTAAGTAGGTGGAGCATCAACAAATCATAACAGTTGTAGTTAGGGTGTAGGTAGGCGATGGTTTTAACTTTCAGCGCATGCTTCCTCTCTTGAACTTTTTCAAGTAAATGTATAAAATATTCCTGCAAAAAATGTCTTGTGTGTACCATACTTGCAAAATGAAATTGCCCTCATTTTCTTTTTTGCCGCTAGTGTGCGCACACACAGACACACACACACACACACACACACACACACACACACACTTTCGGCGTGTACGTCGCCCTGAGGTAAGACAGAAAGAGAAGCTGCATGTGTGTGTGTGTGTGTGTGTGTGTGTGTGTGTGTGTGTTTTTGCATGTGCGTCTGTGCGCTTATGACATGTAACAGATCAAAGGAGGGAGAGGTCTCCGGGGGTCTGAGAGAGGGAGAGCGAGAGGCCAGGGAGTCCAGTAATTACAAACTACATCCACCCAGCCAATTCTGTGTGTCTCTCTCTCTCAAGGCCTGTTACACACCACCAAGCCAGACCTCCATCCACCTTCCCTTCACTTCAGAACATAGAACACACACACACTCTCCCTCCCCCGCTCTTGTTCCTCACCCTGCAGGTCATAGGTGTCCACTGCCACTGCTCGACAGAAAAGAAGACAGATAGCAAAACATATATTGTTTGGGGGAAGTCTGTCTCTAACACCGGGGACGTGGAGCTGACATTCTCACACACACACACACACACACACACACAGAGCAGGTAAAAACATTAAAAACTACGAGTAAAAAAATCTGATGGTTTAATAGTGAGTGAGTACACACGGGGTAGCCCCCCTGCATGAGCACCGCTTCCACCTAAAGATGGAGAACACAGGCACACACGCACACGCACGCATGCACAGTGGTGGCTGAAAAGGTGTGTGTGTGTGTATTTAGGGATGTGCTGGGGGGGGGGGCAGATCAATGGCGGCCGCTGGCTGGCTGGACTCCACGGCAGAAAAGAGGACTGTACCGGGACCCGGTCCATTGTACAGCACCACACTGACTTCAAACACACACACACACACACACACACACACACACACACACACACACACACACACACACACACACACACACACACACACACACACACACACACACACACACACACACACACACACACACACACAGCTGTGGACTTACAGTTGTACATACGCTCACACCAAGTAAACAGGAGCAGACACCAAAGTCCAGTTCCGTCTGTCCATTTGGTTTTTACTGTCTTTCTCACGCGCGCACGCACACACACACAGAGACACACAGACACACACACACACACACACACACACACACACACACACACAGACACACAAAAGAGGACACACACGGTGTGTCTAATAAAGCAGAGAGAACAGAGGTATGGAAATGGCTCTTTGACTAGCGCCCATTGTGCTTTCGGGCACACCCCCGCCCCCCGCCGGCATGGGCCAGGGCTAATCTCTCCCCCTTTTCTCTCTCTCCTCTGTCTGTCCGTACCCCCTGTCTGACTGTCTGTCTATCCACGTCTCCCTATGTCCGTCCCTCCTACCGTGTCGCGTTTGAAGTCGTCAGACTCGGGTCTATCCATCTCTCCATCTTCACACCCGGACCCCCCCTACCCCCAGCCGCTCCCCTACAACCATTCTATTAAAAACCATCTCACCATCTCTCTGTATCTCTGTCTCTGCGCTGATCCAACCTGCCCTGAGAATGGATAAGGATTACCCAGCCCCGGGAGGATACAAACCCATGTGGGATGGTGAAACATAACATACTGTACTATATGTCGTGATTTATGGGTCTCAGGGAACGAGACAAATCAAAATACTGGGTAATAATTGAAAACACTTTGACAGGAACTATCCTGTAGAAGTGTTTTTTTTTGGGGGGGTTTTTTCAATGAATCACTCAATCAAGTCATAAATCAATCAAGAGGGAGAGCGGTTGCATTCTGAACCTGTAAGAGAATTGGTCATTGGCCAATTTGGCTAAAATGCAGACAACTCAACTCCTCTTCCTCACTCCCTTCCTGTATCTCACCACCCATCATCCTTCTATCCCTGCACCACCATCACCTGCCCACCCGTCCAGCCTCTTCCTCATCACCACCTCGCTGCGACACCACTCCTGTCCCACGCCTCCACCCCCACCAACTCTTCCACCCCCAACTCCCCTCCTGACTCTGTTTCGCAGGAGGAGGAGCGTGCATAAAAAGCACAGGCGCGCCCCTAAAATTAAATTAAAAAACTGAGGAATTAAATTAAAAAGTGAAGCCCCGGGTGTATTATTACTTGCTAATGTTTGAGCCGTTAAACTCTGATTGTATTACTAAAATATGAATAATTAAGGGCTGGCAGGGGCTGTTATTAGAGTATCGGCGATGTGAAGGAGCGAGGGCTGGGAAAAGGAAACAACACACTCGGGCACACACACTTCACGCCTGTGGGTTATAACCGGTCAGAGAGAGGAAGCCTGAGCTGAGCTCCACGGTCAGAAAGGCTGTCAAGTGCCAGGAAGTCTGACTTCAGCTTCTTTTCCCAGCTCAAAAAACGATTTTTCGGAGGTTGGGCTGTAAGGACCTTGGAAAGGGGCTGGAAAACTAATGTGGTATTGTTGCTTTTGTGCGCATCTCAGGTGCCCGGCATGAGGAATCCCAACGGCAAAATGGAATGGTTCACTTTACAATCATCTGGAATTACATCTTTTGGAAGGGACTTATTTGCAGCTCTCCGATTGTCTATCTTCTACACCAAACGTGACTTTGTAAAGCTGTTGACTCAAAGCCAGCGGAGGGATGCAGCTCTACTATACTGGATGTCACAAACCGTCTTGCATTTTGCGACTCACGTGCCCGCAGACCACAGCGTTGGACCGTGACCACAGCAGTGGTTTTCCCCAAAGACGGATTCGTATCCCACACGGTTGAAAGTTCCAATGGGTTGAAAAGTGAATCGTTGCAGGAGGACAAAACCACTAGTGTGTTTCCATTTGTTTAGATCTCTTTATTGACATAGTTACATAGTGATTACTACCGGTCGATAATACTCCTACACTAATAGAACCAAGAAGTGAACATACTTGCACGGTTCCTGAAGATGCTCTTTCCTCATCTCGTGCTCCAATAAAAGCAAATTGCTTCCATTGCTGTTGGGTTTGACAGCGCCCCCTTGGGTCCTTATATATCATTATTAATTACTTTGAACCGGCTTTGTTAATACGGTTATAATCAGTTGCCTATTAGATCTTTGTGTTGTGAATATGAGGTTAGGCATTACTGTAATTGATTTTGCATATAGAAGAAAATGCTTTAAGCAGAAGCCACATCAGCCTAATTACGTCTGATCACACCCACATTTTGCGATAGAGGCGTTAAAGAAAAACATCTCATGTAAGTACCACCAGACCCCAACCTGTAAAGTGATGGAGCTCCAACTCAACTGTGCCAGCACCAGATACATTTATCCAACTAGTTGCATTAAGATATTCTGATGCAATTTCCCAATGTACCCTGACAGTCTGCGCGGTCCCAATGAGCCTCATAAGAATGCAATTCAACTCCTCTTTCGTGTCTGTCAGTCTGTCTGGATCTGAAACTTCCTGTCTGTCGGGCTTTGTGTCTCTGTCTAAACCCGCCGCCATAGAAACACACGCCCCCAGACACACAAGTTAGCGCTCTGAGTATTAATTTCCCTAATGAGTGTCCCTCAGCCCCATCTAGCTTTCTCAACTTTTCCCTCACACTGCCTCTCATCTACCACTCTGTGTGTGTGTGTGTGTGTGTGTGTGTGTGAGTGTGTGTGTGCGCTGCACTACAGGATTATTGGTGTTCTCGTCATGTCTCCGAAGTGAAGCCCCCCTTATCAGCGAGGCAGCAGTAGCACCCCCACGCACCATTCCTCCCCAGCTGTCACTGCACCCCCCCTCCACCTCGTACACACACTCTTGAAACCCTCTGAGGACAAACTCTAAACGTACTCACACAAACACACACACACACACACACACACAGGCGTAAGTATAGCAAATACACACACACACACACCAATAAAACTCCCACAACAAACCAGAGGCACGCGCAAATCTCAGCGCACACAGGGCCCATGTGACTGCACACACACACCCACACACACACGCCGCACTCGACACAAACACAAGCAATTTTATCTGCTCAGTCGCAGGCCGCCCGAATTGGCAGCCAAAAAAGGGGGAGAAATATCCACTCACCCGACCACTCCAACCCCCTCACCCCCCCTCCACCCACCCCACCCTTCCCACCATGCATCCTCCCCTCCAGACCCAGCCCTGTGCCGTCCCCACCCCCCACCCCCCCAATCTGAGGTTCCCAGGCAGGGAGAGAGGAGAGCGGGGAGCCTGGGACGGAGGGAGCCTCCTCCTGGGGGAGTTCATTACGGAAGTGAGGCCCCTCCCTATAGCACCACACGTTACTCTGTCATATTGGGCCGCAATCACGCACCCACATGGCGCAGTGCTCCACTGGAGCTGCTCCCAATAAAGAACGGAAGGGGGGCGGGGGGGCCTGAAGGAGGTAGACAGAAAGAGAGGGAGAAGGAGATGTAGATGGAGAGGTGGCGGAGTGGGTTGGTTTGGGGACAGTGACCCCCATCTTTCCTCTGTTGCTTTCATGTTGTTGTTTGACTTGTTTTGTTGTGCGGCCCCCGTCGCCCCCCGCCCCGCCCCCAGAGGCCGCCGCTCTTGACTTATTTAGCAGCATCTTTTCTATCATATTTGAAAAATGAAACGCAGAATGGTTAATATTTCACAAGATACCCTCTTTACTTTGGAGAGAGGGGGTTGGCGAGGCTGGGGGGGGGGCATAGAAAGATGGAATCCTCCTGGTCCTTAACCCCAATTCTGGGACGCGTGCTGGGATTGAGAGCATACACGCACATACATAATACACCACACACACACACACACACACACACACACACACACACACACACACACACACACACACACACACACACACACACACACACACACACACACACACACACACACACACACACACACTCTTACAGACCTGAACAATTATGGACAAATTACTCACTAAGACAGCCTAAATACAGAGTATTTAATCTTGGGATTGAACATACATATAACAAATGGATTCACTTTATTTTTGTATTTAGGATGCATGGAATGCTCAACCACCGAAATATTTGACCGAACAGCAAA
>NC_137201.1:11439426-11441926 GCF_960531495.2 Zeus faber | reverse complement strand
ACACACACACACACACACACACACACACACACACACACACACACTCCAGTCTATGCACAGACATTCTTTGAAGGGACGTGTGTGTGTGTGTGTGTGTGTCTGTGTGTGTGTGTGTGTGTGTGTGTGTGTGTAAAACCTAAGGCCACATATGGACTGACACAGCGAAAGATAAACAGATAAATAAACGGAGGGGCAGATGGGCACAGACAAAGGTAGACCACTGTGTTGCGACGGCAGTTCAGCGTGTTCACCCCGCGCACGCTTTTGTTTATACGCGTCCACGTCGCCTGTTATTGCACACAGATCAAGATTATAATGATCAATTATTTCTGACAACATGCCGCACGTTGACCTTTTATAGTTTACAGATGTGTCATCAAAGGTGGGGGGGGGGGGGCTTTCCTGCAGAATGCTAATAAATTGATATTTTGACATGTCCATCATCTGCTTATGCGGGTGATTCTACTCGTTGACGTTTCGATTCCTACGCAGGGTGCTCTAGGTTGTGTAAGTTAAACAACAAATCTAAGTCGTGAGGGTGTTGCTCACAGCTTCACACATGCAGCCCACCCTCGGATCGCCCCAGTTCAAGCCAAAAAGGTTGGACCCGTATATCGTTTCAGTCTGATACAGAGACAAAAGGGCCAAGACACACACACACACACACACACACACACACACACACACACACACACACACACACACACACACACACACACACACACACACACACACACACACACACACACACACACACACACTCCCTTACCTGAGCTAAGTGTTTCTTTTTGGAGTGACAACTTGGCCAAATGTTTGCCGTAGCTCCAAGCTAAAGCCAGCGCTCCTGGCTGTGTATTTTCGAGGCAGGTGACCACAGCAGGCGAAGCGGCTTCATTTCCATTTGCTTTTGCGTTGCTGTTCATTTAAGAAATGTGTGTCCCAGCAGCTGGCGGGCGCTGTGGCTGTGCAGCCCATACACAAATTGGTTTGCCAGTTCAGCATAATGCAAGGTGGCAGCGAGATGTAACTGGAGGGCAGATGTGCCCCGCGATCCTCTGCCCTCTCCTTAATGCAAGGATTCAATCAACAACCCATGTACTTTCATGCTCATTTTAAAGCGCACGCAAAAATATACTATATAACAGGATTTTTCATTTTTAATAAAATGTCAACTTCATCTTCAACACTACAGGTACAAATTCCCCGAAAAGGCCCATTGGAAAAATATTCCAGACATCTGTGTTTTGAGGATTTCTTCACTCATTGTGAAAAACATTTTGAAATGCGTCACTCAGATTGTTGCTTGTGTGCAGGTATATACTGTATACCTCTTGCGTAGTAACAGGTCCGCAGCCACTGTGCAACACAAGCTGAGTGCATCACAAGTTTAGCTGTAAAAATAAGAGTTTAAAAAGCTGGATACGCTCCACAGAAATACTGTAACAGTACAATACAACAGTAATATAACCATAACTGTACAACCAATGTCCCATCAGGGGACAGAGCAACTCTAAGGAGAGGGGGTGATTCATACACTCAAATATATGTTAATAAATTCAAATATATATAAAAACACTTTTTTTTTTCTCTCTGTCTGAGTAAATATTTGGTTGCTCAACTCACACTCGGACACACCCACACCCGTGGAGGCACACAAACACACTCTGCAGCCTTTGGCTGAAGAATTCTAATGAATCAGAATTCATGAGAAAAAGTCTCTCTCTCTCTCCCTCTCTCTCTCTCTCTCTCTCTCTCTCTCTCTCTCTCTCTCTCTCTCTCTCTCTCTCCCTCTCCCTCTCCCTCTCCCTCTCCCTCCCTCTCCCAGGGCATTTTTGGACCATGGACTTGGGCATTATTCCGCATACACACAGAAATGCATGCTCACACACACAAATATTTACCCTGCTCTCAGTCTGTGAGATGGGACATGCAGGCATATGAGGACAAGTAGGAAGAAAGGAAGGAAGAAAAGAAAGAAAGAAAGATCCGTTTTTATCTTTTTTTTTGTTCCGAGCAAAATAGGGCTGAATACATGGAATATAGCTGGTGCCAACACACACACACACACACACACACACACACACACACACACACACACACACACACACACACACACACACACACACACACACACACACACACACACACACACACTTTCCTGTGTCCTTTGGCAAATTCTTCTTTTTCGTTCTTGCATGAAGTGAGAAAAGGGAGAACAAGTGTAGACGAAAGAGGGGGCAAGAGTGAAAGAAGAGGAGAGGAGAGAGAGAATATAACAACGGAGAAGAAGAGAGAAAACCAGCGGACAGAATAGAAGAGGAAAGCGGAGAAGGAAAAAGTGCAGAAGAAGAACGGAGCAGGGCAGAGAAGAGAAGACCAGAGAACAGAGCAGAACACAGAAAAGAAAAAACAGAGAAGAACAGAGCAGAGAAGAGCAGAACATAGAAGAGCAGAGAAGAGCATAGAAGAACAGAGCCGAGAAGAGAAGAACAGAGAAGAG
>NC_137201.1:11411926-11434426 GCF_960531495.2 Zeus faber | reverse complement strand
AGGATTCTTTACTCCGTGTATTTTAATTTAGCCTTCTTTTCAATAATAACCACAAAGCCACGGTGCCCCCTACTAACACCACACATGCATACACACTAACCCCCTGAACACCAAGCTCATTGTTGGATCCCCCACTCTCGCTCTCTCTCTCTTCCACCTTTCTCTCCCTCTCTCCCCGTCTCTCTCAAACCCCTGCGTGCAAGTGCACACGCATCCTGCGGAGCGGTGGGATTACTCTGCAATCTCAACCACTCTTTCTCGGGGGAAAAACATGTTTTATCATTTCATTTCATTTGGTTCTAACCCCCCGCACCAGCGCGGCCTCTCTCAGCAACATGAAGCCTTTCCCCGACTCCTGAGCCCAAATCACAGGCCACATCCTGCGCCGTGACAGCACCCCTCTGAGTGTGTGTCGGCATGTGTGTCTCTACATCTGTGCGAGTGAGTGAGCGAGTGAGTGAGTGAGCGAGTGAGCGCGTAAGTGAGTGAGCGAGCGAGCGATGAAAAGAGCAATCGAAAACTTGTCCAGAGCTGCATTAACTACTGCATTACAGCCTCTACTCTTCCTGGAAATAAAAGCATTGAAATAATAACGATTCTGACTCACTGACCTCGCGGCCAAGAGAGGGTTGAATCAACTTGATAATGATGACTACATCATCATCGAATTGTATTTCACTTCCAAATGGGTGGAGGGGGCTTTTCTTGTACGTCTCGCCCACAATTGGCCACACACACATCAGCCTCAGCAGTAAGCAAGCTGAAAGGAGGTGCTCTGTTGGGTTTGGATCAGAGGCAGTGGGCGCGTGAGAGGTTGCCTGAAGGGGGTTCGTCTTAGTGTCTAAAGGACCCCGTTCTCTGGGTGCCCGCTCTCTGTACCGGCTCAAACAAAAGCCCTCCAAACCTCCTTCTCCCGCCCCAGCCCGGTTCGCCTCTTTTCCTCTCCTCTCTCTCTCTCCGCCCTTCTATCGAACCTAAACACACACTTGTGCACACACGCCGAGGGGCTGAGGGCTTCGCGGACTTGCGAGTGTGTGTTGGCTCGTTAAGCCAGCGTTTGGATTAATCTGTAGGAACCAGATGCCCCCGTCGCGTTTCTTTCAGCCCCTCCATTAATTACACTGCTACTAATAACGCCTATTGTGTGCGTGCATGTGTGTGTGTGTGTGTGTGTGTGTGTGTGTGTGTGTGCGTGCGTGCATGTATAATTTTGTCCCTTGGGAACACGTGGGTAAAACCAAATCCAACAGTCATAAGTGTTGCACTGAGAAGGTGTGGCAGACGAGGGGGCGCGGTTAAGCCACCCGCTGCAGGTAACTGGCGCTTCTTCCCGCTGCAGCATCGCTGCACCGGGTCCGCCTAATCAGCCCCATTAGCGCTCATTGGTCGGAAGAGTCTTCTAATGGGTTGTTTGTGTTGCAGTGGGGATCGCGTGTTGCGGGATGCTGGACCAGACCGCGAATGAGCAGAAACCCGTCCCTAAACCCGTACCTGTGGGTAGAGACTCCCTCAGAAGGTAATTCCCAAACAGGAGAAGAAACCAATGAGATAGGTGGCACCATCAGAGTGGATCCTCAGCCTCATTCTTGGCCCTCGCAAGTTTGAAGGGCAGGCACTACCAGCACCCCGCTAAAAACTGTGATTTTAAGATTCTACGCAAAAAAAACTAACAGCTATAGTTAGAGCAATTTGTAGATCTGAATATGAGTAGAACATTTTAGTATTTTTAGAGCTTACAGAGCTTATTGTGCGTAATCACCAGGTGTCATGACATTTCACTGCATATATGTATGACTGTATGTATATGTATGTGACAAATATTCTCTTGAACTTGAACTTGATTTAGCACCAATGTGAAAATCATTGGGCCTTCCATTAAAACTTAACAGGGCCTTAAGTTCGAGTCTCCCGTGGATTTTAGTGACAAGAAAAACCTTCCGCTCTGGAACAGTGAGCGGTTAGAGTTTGAATGACCAAATCACGGTGATTTGTTGATAAGGATAATTATAATCATGACTCTATTGTTGTGAAGTGACAGGCTCTGTGAAAGGTACTGCTGGGCCAATTGCCACCACCATAATGTGATTTTCTCTCTCTTCAGCTCAGGCTTCGGCTTATTTTTTTTTATTTTTTTTTTTCTGCACTTTTCTTACCATTTTTCTATTGTTCTGCCTGCATTAATTAGCTCCCTCACTGATCAACTGTTAAAGTAAAGAGGTTTGCCATTCTGTTTGTTATGCCAAAACCACCCTGACTTCAGCGGTGTGAAATGGTCTGCTGTTACCTCGCCTCGGGACTGTCTCTCACTCTGTCTCACTCTCCCTTGTCCTCTCTCACACTTACTACCAGACACGCTCCCCGTCCCTTTGCTTTGTCTTGTCTTTTGGTAAAATTAGAATTTGTGTGATCCGCTCCGTGGTATGACAACTCACTCAAAAAAAGGAGGGAGACCGAAAGCCAGAGAAACAGAGCAACAGAAAGAAAGAAAGAAAGAAAGAAAGAAAGAAAGAAAGACAGGCCATTCTTACCGGCAGGGCAGAGGTTGGTTCTGTGCTCCGTGAGCTCGGCCAGGCACTCAAAGTCCTGCTGACAGTTATCGCAGGTGAAGATGTCGTCGTCCAGGTCGTCATCGGGGTCTCGCTCGTCATGGTCATCGTGTTCGTCGTGGTCTCCGTCCTCCAGCCCCGAAGCCTGGCGCTCTTTGGACTCCGCTGCTCTTTCGGCTGCAGGGACTTCTGAGGGTAGGCAACGTGAGACGCGATGTCAGACAGAATTTAAAGATGGAACTCTTGCGCTCCTCTACACACACACACACACACACACACACAAATAAAAGACATGGGCATGTAACTTTGAAACAAAACCAATGCTGAAATTTACAATAACGGGGGTACTTTTCGGCAGAATTGGTATCATCAAATTGGTACAGCCCTCCTGTCTTATTGACCACAGGCAGTAACGTCTGAGAAAGCTACAGCAGCAACCAACCGAAAAGCCAAAAGAAGAGTACCAAGTTAACAACATGCAAAGATAATAAACTGTGATAGAAATGTGTTGCGTGTGAAAGTAGTTGCATTCAAGGCGGATGATCAAGGGATAATCACAGATGCTCCCAACAGACCGAAGCTCACCAACAGGTGGAGACGACGACTGACAGGACAGTGGATAAATGCCAAGAAGGTACAGACACAAACACTACGACGGAATGGAATCAGCACCTCTCAACTACACATTGTGATCTGCAAAAAGGTGAAAATTATTAATTAATTATTTAATTAATGCCGGGCTAAGGAAAAATTAATATGGGTCTAATTAGTCACTTTTCACCCCATTTCCTAATTCCTGGGTTTATATTTGGAAAAAGTGCCTTCTCCCAACAATGTCTGTTGCCAACCGTTAAACATGGTGCAGGATCCACAATGGTATAGGCAGCAGTCTCCTGGGAGTCATTGGGTCCAATAATTGCTCTGCAAGGTTGTATAACCTCCAAGGACTATGAGGCCATTTTACAAGACCAGGTGCACCCTATGGTGCAAATCTGTAATGGTATGGGCAGCCATCTCGTGGGAAACATTGGGTCCAATAATTGCCCTGCATGGTCGTATAATGGCCAAGGACTATGAGGCCATTTTACAAGACCAGGTGCGCCCTTTGGTGCAAACACTGTTCCCAAATGGTGTTCCCATATTCTGAGTTTGTAATGCGCCCATACACAATGCCAAACAAATTTAGGAGCAGCTTGATGAACATCAGGCTACAGTCAACTGCTTACCACTATGACCTCCCCAATCACCTGATCTGAACAACAATAAACCTTTATGGGATTTTCTGCAGTAAAAAGTGCAAAGCAAATTTCCATTTCCTCCATCCCTCAAAGAACTGGAGGCTTTTCTTCAATATCCAATTACATACACGGCTACTCCTTAAGAGTACTTATTATTGGCCCCATCCTGAATATTAATATCAGTATCAGGTGTTATCTATTATTTTGTCTTGTATTATTGTGTGAGTGCGTGTGTGTCTGTGTGTGCACTTCCATGCTTGTGTGTGTGTGTGTGTGTGCGCACATGTCAGACCTGCCAACCGTGGGAAAATATTTTGAGTAGCACAGTAGTGTAACAGGGAGTCTCTGTGGTGTTTGAGTTACTGCAGCTTAATGACGCCATTAGTTATTCACACCGTAGTGCTCATACCAAGGCTCATCACATAGAATTCGAGCTACTACGACTAAATATATACAGTATACAATACAGTATATTAATCTCATTAGGATATACCCCTTGAAATGCATCATCTCGTAAAGTTACTGAACATGTTTACCAACTAGAGATGCACCGATTGCCGTTTTCTTGGCCGATTCCTATTTCGGATTTTTTTTTAAGTCTGACCTGCAGATTACGATTTCCGATCTGCTGTACGCTAATGACAAAAACATCATGTGATCTGATCACACTCACGTGATTGGACAGCTGCACATACAGACTACCGCTGCAATATTCAGTTACCACACTAGTGAGATCGCTGATTTTGACAATAATTATTTATTATTGTTCTTTATTCACTATGGAACAATAATAGAACATGAAACTGTCACTGAGTTCCAATAAAATTGAATATGGGACTATATATTATATGGTACTTTGCAAAAGAAATTGCAATCATTACAAAAAAATAAACACATAAAATAAATGGCCGACTCTTCTCTCTCTCTCTCTCTTTCAATGAATATTGTCAGGCGATAAACAAATAATTTCTTTGTTTACCTTGAAGTACCTCCAAACAGCCGACATTTTAATTATTTCGCTCTGTTTTTGGAGCGTCAACTACGCAACTACGTTACATTACGTTGGTATCGGGTTTGAGTATCGTATCATTTTTACCAGTACAGTACATGACAACTGTATCAGGCTGTATATTTGACTGGCACAGAATCTGAAATCCGGCCGGTGAAAATCGACCAATTCCGGTCACCGGCCGATCCATCGGTGCATCTCACGTTGTTAACATCACGGTCACATTTTTGTGCTTTATTATAACTCTCCCACTTCCCATTTTACCTCAGCAATGCAGCGTTACACCTCGGTGGATGATCAAGTAGTAGTAGTAGTGCTGCATATCAGTGGATGCTGATGAGAGGAGAGGGAGGGGATACGGAACCACATCTGGTCCAATCCAAGAGATGTCGTTTAAAAATACCAGATAAATGTACAAGTTTTGTACCGATTTTTTTTGACAAAGAACTGCGTAGATGGTACACAAAATGTGTGCAGGTTGGCAGGTCTGGCATGTGTGTGTGTGTGTGTGTGTGTGTGTGTGTGTGTGTGTGTGTGTGTGTGTGTGTGTGTGTGTGTGTGTGTGCCTGTCTGTGTGGTCTTTATGAATGCAACCCCAAATTGTGAATGTGTGGGGGTGGGTGCGTCAAACAGTTATATTTTCTGGTACACGTATGTTAGCATTTTGCATATGTGCGCGTGTGTGCCACACAAGCTGAGCGGGCTGAGCGTTTGTGTAAGTGTGCAAGCGTTGTGTGAGGGGATCATAGGAGGACTGTGTCGGCCCAATCCACTCTGCTCCATTGTGTCTCCATTTTCACACCTTATTATCACATTATAAACGCCGAGGCTGCGGTATGAGTGACACTGGAGACGCTGGCTGGAGGAAAAAAAACGGAGGTGAGGAGAGGAGCGATACGGAATGGAGAAGGCGGAGGGAGAGGTGAAGGCGGGAAAGAGGGACGGGAGCGAGAGAGCAGGGCTCAGAGAAAGGAGAGGAGGGGAGACGGCGGTAAGCTGAGTGAGAGTGCGTGATGGTTTTCGCGCTGCAGACTCGGTCGGGTTGCTTTGCATCACGCCGTCTCAGAGAATCCGCCGGCGTGACCCCACATACACCCTGCTCCCCTGCTACCACCGCACACCAAATAAACCCTGAAATCTTCAGCGTGCCTAATCCAGAAAGACAACACTTTCAACACTTAACATAAATAAGTACATAAATAAATGCCCGAGTCAACAACCTGTACAGCTGCCAGAATACTAACGAGGCAGCAACAATACGGAGGAATAGGTGAAGAATTTCACAAGGAAAACACAATTGAATTCAATTAATCCTGCTATATTGGCATGACATGCATGCACACTGCCAAGGCATCCGCTTTTAAGAACAACCATCATTACAGGAAAATAACAAACATTATCCAAGCAGGGGTATTTTCTTCATTTTCCATCATTTCAGCCAATATGTTTTGGCGCCACTTCATGAATTAAATTGTTTTGCTTTTGATTTATGCTTTTCAGTTATAAAACTAAAATGGGATTTATGATTGAAAATCTGTCCATGTATTATTTGGAGAAAAGATCTATGAGGTTACAAATTGGCAGCAATGCTGACGCTCCTCAATCTGTTCTGTAATAAAAAAAATAAAAATAGCCGGCATGACACTAAAGGTCATTACAATTTCCCAATCGTGCAGCCCAAATGGAGGCGCAAGACGTTGACATTACAACGCTAACATCTGTTATCAGTTTTGCTTTGCACTGGAAGCGGATATCAGGGTCAGTGCAAGGTTTGCCCTGCAGAAATGGGAATATGTAGCATGCAAATACCAGGTACTACCCAACACGTGGACAATTGTAATAGAGTATTTGTGACGAAATCATGAGGAAAAGCCACTCACGTTGGCTACCTTCTTGATTCGTTATGAAAGGGGGAATCAGACCATTGATTAATGAATACATGATCGGGTCATTTTGAATAGAATTCATTTGTTATGGCATTGAAGGCGCATGGCAGCGTTGTCTTGTGGAGCCGGGCAGTCGGTGGGATCTTGTCCGCTCTGGTCCTGTCGGTGCACTTCTGGGTGGCTTGATGGGCTCTGGCCAGCGATGATATAATCTGGCGAAATACATTTCTTTGATCGTTGGTTCAACGCCTACACTGGAGGTGCCTTCATTTTCAATTTACCGAAACGTGGTTTGGTGCCAGGATCAAGAGAGTGAAGGGAAAAGAGAAGGATTGTGTCTGGTGCAGGGCTGTTAAGGATAGTTAGAAAAAGAGGAAATGTTTGGAAGGGAGAGAGAGAGAGAGACAGATAGATAGAGATGGATAGATAGATGACTGGAGGGAGGAGAGGAGGAGGCTGTTGGCCATCTGTCCAGTGGTGAGAGCACCGTCTGGCCAGGGAAAGAAAGTGGCCCTTGGCGCGCGCGCACACGCACACGCACACACGCACACACACACACACACACACACACACACACACACACACACACACACACACACACACACACACCTGCATATATAGAATTACATTTAGAAATACATATAACAAGGGATATTTATAAATAACTACAACACAACCTTGTCACCCATCCAGGTACATGTTGCAGGTTGCATCTGAGATGGAACAGTCATTCCAACAATTTTACTCAGCGACAAAGACTCAGATCATGGCTTTGTCTCGTTCAATAGAGGCGAATCGTCAGGGATTTGGGGTTTTGATTTGTCACACACCTTTAGATCTCTGTATTCAACGTATCACAGGTCTGAGGAGGGCGAACAAATAATCCCACACTGAGGAGCGAGGTAAAACTGAGCAGGCACATCAGCCACACACAAACCCCAAGGTGCCCCCGATGCCAGAGGTGAGCAGTGCCAAGTCCAGCACATGCCAACACAACCTGCTGTCATGGCAACAAGGGAGGAGCTCTCTTTCTCGCTCTCTTTCTCTCCCTCCCTCAAAATCCTTTGCTTCATTTTCTTGCAACCAGTCAACCTTAATCCTTTCATTTTTCCCCCTCAGTGGAAGTCAACATCCTGTAGATGTTTGTTTTCGGCCATCTCTGACCGAGCCTCTGGATCCTTCACTGCTCTCTCCCCCTTTCTCCCAGCAGGGTCCAGTGGGGAGGGCGAGTACAAGTAAGAAGAGTGGGAAGGGGGGGGGGGCACAGCTGGCGGTATGTGTGTTCTGATTGGAGAGACGAAGCCGATGTAAGAGAGAGAGAGTGCTCCACACCTGGGGGAGGGTGGAGTAGGTTTGAATCATTTCTCTCTAGCCATCAAGGAAACATTACTGCAATACTGTCACACTGTGGCACCTGACCTCCCAACATTTGGGGTGGGTGTGTGTGTGTGTGTGTGTGTGTGTGTGTGTGTGTGTGTGTGTGTGTGTGTGTGTGTGTGTGTGTGTGTGTGTGTGTGTGTGTGTGTGTGTGTGTGTGTGTGTCCATGTCGCCACCAGCCTCTCTATGCTGGCTGGAGTCCTCCTGACTAAGGATACACCTCTACCATTTTGAGTCAAAAACCTTGAATACCAGCAGACACAGAACGGATCCAATCCATTACAGATCAGAATCTGTTTATTTCACCAGGTACATTTACATAACACCGATCAGCCACAACATTAAAACCACCTGCCTAATATTGTGTAGGTCCCCCTCGTGCCGCCAAAACAGCTCTGACCCGCCGAATAGGCTTGGGCAGATTTATGATTAAATCCTCTATCGGACAACATTGACACTGACACTGATGACATATAACTTGCCCTGACAATCCGCTACCTCGATGCCCATTCCCACTTACAAAGAATTAAAATAAAACGCCTAATAGAAAGGGTACCACGGGGCATCAAGGGACAAAGAGACTGGTGCCCCCCTCTCCCCCTCAGCACGTGCCTGCCGCTCAATATGCAAATCTTGTGATTATAATATAGCAATATATAATATAATCTCATAGAGAAATGTTGAGATTTATTTTATTTCCTTATTTTCTTACTTTTATAGAAAATGAAAAACCTAAACCCAACTCAGAGAATTGGAGCACAGCCTGTTTTTTTTATTTCCCCTCCAGACAATGGTGCCCCGGTTCCCGGCTCCCGTAACTCTGTTTATATTTTTGATCTATTTATTTTTGTTTGTTTCCTGCATGTATGAAACAAGATTTTTTAAACACAACTGAGTTAAGGGACTGTCCCGTTCCATCCAGTTCCAAAAAAAACCCTGTTACTTTCCGTTGCTATGGGACCTCTGTTAGTAAAAAATTGATGTTTTTGTGTAAATACTTTACTTGTAAATAATAAATCCTGCACTTTTGTAATGGGGAGACCGCATCTGTTACATTAAATTACGTTCTATGCGTGCTCGCACACCCCTATGAAATTGTATATTGCCGATTGGAATTTTGCAAATCGCCCAAGCTTTCCATCTAAACAATGTTTAGGAAGGTGGTACGTGTCAAAGTAACATCCACATGAATGCCAGGACCCAATGTTGCCCAGAGCATCACACTGCTTCTGCCAGCTTGCCTTCTTCCCATAGTGCATCCTGGTGCCATCTCTTCCCCAGGTAAACGATGCACACACACACCCGGCCATCCACATGATGTAGAAGAAAATGTGATTCATCAGACCAGGCCTCCTTCTTCCATTGCTCCATGGTCCAGTTCTGACGCTCACCTGCTCATTGTAGGCGTTTTTGCTGTTTGACAGGGGTCAGCATGGCTCTGATCTGACCGGTCTGCATCTACGCAGCCCCATACACAGCAAGCTGTGATGCATTGTGTGTTCTGACACCTTTCTATCATTGCAGCATTAACTTTTTCAGCAATTTGTGCTATTGTAGCTTTTCTGTGGGATCAGACGAGATGGGCTAGACTTCACTCCCCACGCTCATCAACGAGCCCATGAGCGTCCATGACCCTGTTGCCGGTTCACCGGTTGTCCTTCCTTGGACCACTTTTGGTAGGTACTAACCACTGCATACCGGGAACACCCCACAAGACCTGTCATTTTGGAGATGCTCTGACCCAGTCGTCTAGTCATCACAATTTGGTCCTTGTCAGGTACCATTGGAATGAGATGAGCAATGTTATTCACTTCACCTGTCAGTGGTTTAAATGTTGTGGCTGATTGTGTCTACTACGACAATTAGCATAAAAAAAAGTGGAGAATAAAAATGAAAATTAAATAAAATAGAATAAAGGAGCAACAAATAAATAAAAACGATCCTTTATAAATAGCCCAAAAACATAAAAGATTAAATAAAATACAGCAGCCTTCTCTTCTACTGTATGTCTCAAAAAGCACTTAATCTAATCTCTTTCTTAAATATGGAACATGTTTGACATGGATCTCGGTACAAGATGCTTGTCAATATCTTGTTCTTTGTACTGGTGATGTTCTCCAATAAATATTTAAGGCCACTTTCCGGTATGGGTCCTGGTCATCACCAGTCTGCTATTGGCACTTCCAAATTAAAAAGGTGCTTGAATCAGATGATAACAAGATGTGATTAAGTTGACACACACACACACACACACACAGAATAGAGACATAAATAGTGATTCAGTCACAAAATCTGTTGTTTAACTGACCCCATTATACCCAACACCCCCCCCCCCCCCCCGCCATCTTTTTGCTCTGTCTCCCACATCTCCCGTTCCCTCACTCTTGTTTGTTCCATGACTTATTCATAGTTCCCCTCCGCGCTTCTTCTGCCTCATCTCCAGAAACAATCAGCCTTCCCCCACGGACCCTCTGCCACTTTCCTTTCCAAAACACTCCCTCCTCTACCTCTAAGTAATGACAAATCATCCCTCTCCTTCCACGTCCATCACCCGGACTTACGCTCTCAATCTGGGTCTCAGTCAACCTGATTGATCACACACACAGAATACAGTGTACTTCGATTGCGTGTGTGTGTGTGTGTTGTGGGAATATGTAATGAGTGAATAGTACGCTACAGGTCCATAGCAAGTCGCATACACACCACCCTGCCTCCTTCAGACGCACACATGCACAGGAACCTGTGTGCCAACTGGAACGGCTAGAGTCTTTATACACACACACACACACACACACACACACACACACACACACACAGGTTCTACAGAGAACCATTATCTCTGAGTCACAGACTGTCCCTATGCCAGGAGTGGCTGCACAGCCTCACTCTCACAATCACTGTATCATACACACAAGCGCAAAATAAGGAAACTCAAATATGGGATTTGAAAACACAAAAGAAATGTGTTGCTTATACCTAATAAAATGTGCATTTATCATAACACGGATACAACAATTTTCGATATCAGGCTGAATCACAAGCATTTTGTGAAATGGATTTCACATTAAAAAGCTGATATGTGGCCCAAGAACGGAGAGTGTGTCCCTACAAGTCACAACGACACAAACGGTGAGCGCCAGCTTCCACTCGCTGTCACAGATCCTTTTTAATACCACAGGGCTGTCAATTATACAAAGTTTCTTCCCCCCCGCATCGGCAATCCCAGATATTGCGAGCAGAGCTGCGTCCTTCGCCGACGCAAGTCTGGGGTCGACTTTCCAAAAGGGTCCCTGGACCTTATTCTGGTCCCTTCCAATGATAGGAAGCACGGTCCCAAAGCGTCTAAATCGATAGATGTATGAGAGGAACTCTGGTTTAACAAGCGGCGGGCTGAGCCTCGGTATCATGGAGACGGTTCGAGGACCGTTTATTACCACGAGAAAGACACGCCAAATGAATACCTCATCAATAATGAGGTCACTTCACATAAACTGAGGAGAGATCTATGTAGCGCAGGTGTGTCTGTGTGTGTGTGTGTGTGTGTGTGTGTGTGTGTGTGTGTGTGTGTGTGCGCGTGTGAGTGTGTGTAGGGTAATTAGATAAAGAGAAGAGAATTAGCAGAGTCCACAGTGCAAAATGATGTTAAAGCATCCAATGATGTTAACGCCTAACCACGCCTTGCTGGGACCCACTAATTACCACTCGTTAGGCAGAGTCTGTGTCTGCGTGTGTTTTATACTGTACGTATCGGTTATATAATTTGTGTGGTGTGTGCGTGTGTGTCTGTGTTAGTTTCCCTTTATACAAGGCAATTAGGGAGGAGACAGGGCTGGCAAGGCATTATCATCTATAGTGTTAGTTGTTGGTGGCATACAAAAAACACCATTAAAATGTTGAGGAAATAAATAATTATATTTGTTTTTGCTCTAATTAAAAAAAAAAAAAAAAAGGGGGGAGACAAATATAACTTTGCCTGCCATTTATTCTTATTCTTATTTATTCTTAATTTACTATTATTATGGCACCATGCCATAATAATAATAACACCAGGCTCTGGAGGTTATCTACTGATTAGGGGCCTTTCTGTGTGGAGTTTGCATGTTCTCCCCGTGCTCACAGGGGGTTTCCTCCATGTAACATCGTAAGAACCCCCATTAAAAACATGCACAAGAAACATCGTCTTAGCAGCGATGGACGTTGAAGTTGGTCCCCGGGCGCTGTACTGTTGGCTGCCCACCGCTCCTGGCCTGCCCCCCGGAGGAAGGACAAGCCTTGATGGGAATAATGCGGAAAAGACATTTCACGGCCTCCATCTGAGTGTGTGTCAGCCGGAGCTTCACGTAATGCATGTGTTCTGGTGTGTGTGTGACCATAAAGACGAGTTAAAGCTTGTCCAGTTATTAAAGTTTAATTCCGTACACTGTGACACTTAATATTCAGTATTAATATTACTATTATTAATAATAATATTATTAATATTAAGTATTCAATTTTTTTGATTAAACTGCAATATGAGAAATAAATCCCGAAAAAATATGATTAGATCCTCCCCCAGTAACTAAATGTAATTCCAATAATTAAACAGTATCATGTTCAACTTTCCACGTTTATAGCCAACCAAATCCCATGAAAATCGGTTAAGAATTGGGCAAGTTACAGTCGATTTTGTAGAGGAGTCTGCATCTCTCCATACACATCATATTTGTTTACTACCGGGTCTTGACCGCTCCAACATGGTGACCACGCAGACGCATAGCGGCAACATACAGTAGTCTCTTCCCTAACTGCTGCTGTATCCACAGCTTATTCAGACATGTGGTAAAGTAGCAGTCAAACTGTATTTCACTATGATGGTTAAATTCTGCAATTAATCTGCGCTTCACATGCGTGGCGAACCGTGGGGGGCGATCCGTATGGAGCGCGAATCATCCACATTCTGTCACACAAGTATTTGTAAGACTGAGGGGATGGATGGACCAGTACCGCAGGAACATTTCAGAATCTTCATATTTTTCGTAGGTCTCAGGCTGAGTAGCCAGCCAGTAATAGTAACAGCATGAGAAGACATGCTCCGTTGTATACAGCGCTTGGTTCAGTTTGTCATTTACTAAGCAACAGTTATACATACATACAAAAATCACTTTCGTCCAGGAGGTATCCCGGGGAAGACCTTAGTTTCCCTGCCACATGCCAAACAAGTGGCTTTTCCCGTGCTCCACTACACAGAGACACAGGCCATGGTTTTGAAACGTACCAGTTCATTGTAGAGAGTGGCAAGATGTAACAAGCATGGAGCAGATGGAAACATGTCAAAATAGGGGCTCCCTCTGTGTGTGTGTGTGTGTGTGTGTGTGTGTGTGTGTGTGTGTGTGTGTGTGTGTGTGTGTGTGTGTGTGTGTGTGGGTGGGTGGGTGTGTGTGTGTGTGTGTGTGTGGTAATGGGTGATTTAACCTGTGCCCATTGTTTGCTCTGACGAGCAACAGGCGTACAGCCACCCCTGATCCTGGGCCCAATTACCTAGAACAAAGACAGGTGTGGCTGCTTAAACCACAACACCCCCAAACCGCACAGTGAGTCCTGCAATCTTGCTGGGCCAGGGATTTCCAAAATCATCGCGGTATTTTGGTACTCTCCAGGCATTGTTCAATAATGCTGAAAATATAAAAAAAGTACTAATACACATTAAAGAGTTACCACTTATTTGTTATATTGAAACATATGTGTTATTGAATATCAGAACATGTAAACCACTGTCATTCCATAAAAACCACCAGAGTTGAAATGAACAGTATGTTCCATCTAGGAATACCAGTGCATGAGCATAGACAATAACCGATGTGACTACAGTATACATGGGTATACTGGTGCATTGGAATACAAAAATATAACAGACCCATAATAAATGTTATAACCTGCTATGACACGTCTTTTGATCAGACGGGTGAGAAATATGTAAAGTATCAACATGTGCAAACAGCAGGACAATTCAAACTGAAAGTTCAATTCACATACTGACAATCTATTAGCAAAATAGACAACTCTTCAAAACAGTCCATTTCAGGTGCATTGAACTAAAAGTTAACTTACATTATATTCTGTAAACCAGCAGCTGGTGGCCGTGCAGGTCACTCATTTACTTTCTGCATGTTCTGCAGACAGTGCAGTCATGTTCAACTCCCCTCAGCGCTTCTCGAGAAGCCAAAACACGACACACTTAAAACACACACTTGAGACCTAGCCATGTCGTTGGTTTTGACTGAGGCTGAGTACTATTCACAAATACAGTATAGACGCCAGGCGATAACTGTGTGTGTGTGTGTGTGTGTGTGTGTGTGTGTGTGTGTGTGTGTGTGTGTGTGTGTGTGTGTGTGTGTGTGTGTGTGTGTGTGTGTGTGTGTGTGTGTGTGTGGAAGAACCGAGCTGAGTTGAGAAAATCCATTCTGACATCCGAAGTATCAAGAAAACAAATGGTTATCACAAAAGCAGCATATAGAATTCTAGATGCCTCCAGGACTGAGACATGTCCACGGGGAGTGCAGCCATGGTGCAGGAGGTAGCCCACTGAGACATTGAACGCGGTGGCTGTATATACGAGAGGATCCCGGTTCGGGGGTAGGTCAGTCCTTCCACCTGAATGGGTTCAAAACGTTGCTGGGCAGACACACACACACACACACACACACACACACACACACACACACACACACACACACACACACACACACACACACACACACACACACACACACACACACACACACACACACACACACACACACACACACACAGAACAGGTGCAGCTGGACAGGACAACACAGGCCTCTCAAGAGACCATCACATTGCTCCCTCTGTTTCGTATGTGTGTGCGGTGTCTATATAAAGAAGGCATCTCTCCTCACCTCTCTCCCCCCAGTGTTCTTTCTCCCACCAAACTATAGTGCGCATAAGTGAGTATGTGTGTAGTGTGTGTGTGCTTTCACAATACATGGCCTCCTGTCCCCAGAGAAGAGCTCTGCCAAGCCGCAGAGTACAAGTACCAGGTACACACGCACCCAGAGTGATGTCCCACTGGGACGGGGCGAGGCAGGGGAGAGTAGCACCCAATACCAGAGTGGAGAAAGGGGATGATGAAAGAATCATTCACGTCATGGAAGGAAGGGGAAAACACACAGGAGCTGACAAACACCTGCAAACAAGTCGACAGCTGCTCACCAATGCCACGCATGCCCCCTGTTTCAATCTTTGGCATCACACACGTGCGTGCGCACACACACACACACACACACACACACACACACACACACACACACACACACACACACACACACACACACACACACACACACACACACACACACACACACACACACACACACACACACACAATTAGGCTTCAATGTTGCAACACAGACAATCATAACACACATGCACAGTACCACACACACACACACACAAACATGCACACAGAACTGTTTTCCTGTGGCAGCCTTTGGGAAATTAAAACTACATTATGGATCTCTGGGGGCTGCTTTGAGAGAAAGAGAGAGGCATGGAGAGAGGGATGGAAGGGGAAGAGAGAGGGAGGCAGGGGAAGACGGAGGGAGATCGAGGCCAGTGTCCTGGTTTTCTCAGCGCTGGTGATCATGAAGATATTACAGCAGGAGGGCGGAGGAATAGCCATAGCTCCTGTGATACCACCCCCACCCCACTCTGACTTACAGTCATTCTAAAGTGGGAGAACATCACTGGGGATTTTCAGTACAGGCTCTGAATGTATATATGCATGGATACGGTACAGATGTCGTCATAATGCCAACTTTGATTCATCTTGGATTCATCAGGGATTCTTCAGCTGTTGTTTGTGGTGGAAGAAGCACTCTGAGCTTTTTCTTAGGTTACAGTACAAATATGCACACACAAAATGACTAGTTAAAGCCAAAGGACTATGCTGACATTTCCACTTCAGTAAAAATACATAAGTAATAGCTCTTAAGTGTACTTAAAGTATTACAAGTGAAAGTACATGTCATTAAGTCTATAATATGGCATAAAGTACTACTGTACTTTATTTTCTGTCAATTAGAGCTCAGCATACCCAGATTTGTCTTGCTTTTGATATATATATATATATGAATAAATTCCTGATATAAGGAATGTATATAAATATAAATCCAGATGTACTGTAGTCGTGTAAAAAGTATAGATATTTTATTTGAAAAGTAGTAGAATAAAAGTTGAATACTGAATATACTTAAGTACGTACAGATACCTGAAGTACTTGTACTTTGTTACTTTCCACCGTTGATTCAAATGTACAATTTCAAATTGCTGCTAGTTCAATTATCATTCAGTGTTTGAAAAAAAAATGTGAAAAGTGAAGTGAAAGTCCCCTCACCAATTTAATACTGTATATATCATGCGGACACCCACCATGGGCTGTGCGTTATAGTTTCTCAGCCCCAGGCTGGAGATCTGACGAGCCTGTTCCACTTGCTGTGTGTGTACTTTAGAAGATCATCCAACAGCAGTTATGGATAAAAGAAGCTCATGTTAAGGGCTGTTTCACACACACACACACACACACACACACACACACACACACACACACACACACACACACACACACACACACACACACACACACACACACACACACACACACACACACACACACACACACAGTTCTGCTGGTGGTGCCACCATCCACAATTTGCCAGACAAACCATCTTCAAATGACTCAATCTCATGTAACCTCTCACCTTATCCAACACCTCAACCCCCCCCCCCCCACACACACACACACACGTCTGTCCTGTCCTCTCATTTCCCCTCCATCTCCAGTGAGTAGGACCTGGCAGAGTGTCTTTTTCCAGGAGCGAGGGAGGGAGGGAGGGGTGGGAAGACAAGAAGTTGTTTTTCTGGTCTCATAGAGGGCCAGGAGGGCAGAGGGAAAGGGTGAGGTGGGATGGTGGGGTTAGGGGTGAGGGAGGGGGGTTGCTCCCCTGTGGGTCAAAAACCCTGACCGCCCCCCCCCACCCCTACTTCCACCATCACCTCCTCCTTGGGGCTCCTCTCTGGGGGCCTTCAGCCAGGGGGGAGGAAGAGGAGGAGCCGTGTGTGTGTGTGTGTGTGTGTGTGTGTGTGTGTGTGTGTGTGTGTGTGTGCGTGCGTGCGTTGAGGGGGTTAGAATAGCTCCTTGCTTTTCCCCTCTGACTCACCTCCTTCCCTCCCTCCCTCTTTCCCGTCTTTCCAAACTCAACACACATTTTCCAGAGAGAGGGGAGAGAGGAAAGGGGGAGAAGCCATTGAATTTAATAGCACGAGGGAAAGCGCTACCCCCCCCCACCCCCACCCCCCGCTCCTCTCTCTGTCCTTGTCGACACCATCTCCCAGGGACTAAAAGGAAGGAAGGGTTTTTTTGTCTTTTATCTACTTGAATAAGAGATGGCCAACAGCTCTCCCTCACACACACACACACACACACACACACACACACACACACACACACACACACACACACACACACACACACACACACACACACACACACACACACACACACACACACACACACACACAACACACAAACACTCGTACACACTCTCCTCTCATAGGAGCACAAATAAACAGCAGAAAGGTAAAGGACAGAGAGGGATGCCGGTGGAGTGAAAGAAAAGACAGACAGACATACAGATAGACAGGAGGTATCAATAGAGAAACCAACACCGAGAGAGTGGCTGAGTAGTGCAATATGTGACACTATGTTAGCATGGGAACACAGAGGGTGAGAGAGGCTGGAGAAGTGTGTGTGTGTGTGTGTGTGTGTGTATGTGTGTGTGTCATGGGACGCTGGCTTCCTGCAGGATCTGACACACAGCAGTTCTGGTGAGCCACCCAGGACCTCAGTCAGCACCCCCACTCCCCCTCAGGAGCATGCACACACACAAACACACAAGTTCAGACACCCACACACGCACACACACAAACCAGGACAAACACACAAGTTCAGAAACACACACACACACACACACACACACACACACACACACACACACACACACACACACACACACACACACACACACACACACACACACACACACACACACACACACACACACACACACCAGTATTCCCATGGAGGAGGGTTCACACAGGGCTGAGGAAGGAGGCTTAAGAGAGAAGGTGGGTGGAGGGGGTTCGCACGTCACACACACCTCCAGGGTCGTACTTTCCTATCCCTCCATCCCTGAAGAACTGAAGCGTGGTGGAGAGAACGCGAGGTAGCAGAGGAGCAGAGCGAGAGAGGGGGGGGGGGGGGGGGGGGGGGCGCGGGTCGGTGGAGTATTTAGCCCCTATTCAGCAGTATCTGCCGTCTCTGTAGGGCTCCAGTCAGAGGCAGCGTTAAACTGCACCCTGATAAGCTGCAAAGCGGCTTTCCGACTCAAATGCAGACAAATTCTGGGTTCTGCTGCCCAACGGAACGTGGCTCGCACAACACTGGATCACATAACACTGGATCACACAACACAACATATGGATCACCAACAAGAAAATAATAGACAATTCCGACACAATAACAATATGAGAATATCTGCTTGTGAATTCAAAATCCTCGGTTAAAGAATCCAACTGAGTGTGATTACAGACAAAAACATTACTTTGGCCTAAAAGACCCTTTAAACGTCTCACTCGAATCCCCCGGACTACAAAGAAGGGAAACCGCGACGTCCGCTCTTTGTCCCTCCTCTCTCTTCAGGAAGGACCACTCATCACTTCAGGACCTCGGCTTCTCCTTCCACACTCCTCCACCAACACCTCCCTCCATCCCGTCTCTCCGTACTTGCCACTCCACCCGTATCACTCGTTGTCTCGCTGTCCCCGGCCATTACCTTATCTCACACCCTCTCGTGCTCCTTGTTTCACGCTCTCCTTCTCCACTTCACAACGGTGACCCCATCTGAACCATATGGAATTCATATTTCAAAAACAGTGTGTGTGCACGGTTTGTTTTTTTACCTGTCTGGACAGTCGATTCATCCCAGGTCCCCCCACACTCAGAAGACTCCCCCTCTTCCACTGCTAGAGAGAGAGAGAGAAAGAGAGCGAAAGAGAGAGAGAGAATGGATTCAGTGACTTGGTCGAGCAGGGAGAAACCCAAGAAGAAAGGGCCATTTTGTTCACAGAGCGCGGGGCACAGCAGGACACGGGACCTGAACCAATGAAATCTTCTCGGGGGCATTGTGTTTACAAGTCACACTCACATGAAAACATTTGCAGCTCGATTTTATCGCCCCTCCCGATTCTAGGCCCACTCAATCTACGATCAAAGCCTCAAAGTCTCTCTTTCAGTCTTGTTCTACCATCGGGTCGGACCGGATCAGCCGCAGAGAGGGGCGGTCTTTTGAGAGGGAGACGCAGACTTGATTTACGCACCAGTCACACAATTCATTGAGATTTTTCTGGGCACAATTACAAGGCTCAACAGCATTTTTATCCAACTCAAACAAATTAGGACTTGAAACTAGATTCAAATACCAGGCCTCAGATGAGACGATTTTCTTGACAAGTGTTCTTGACTGTTTTTTTAAATGACTCCACAGAGCTCCGAAAAGGGAAACTTGGACCGCAGCTAAAGTCCAAGACTTTTGCCCGGACGTCGACGGGGTACTGGGGAAAACCCACTAGAACGCATTGTTTTCGGTTAATCTTACAAAATATGGAATAGTGCGGCTTTAAAACAAGCCGCAGCGAGCTCATTCACAGGGGGTCCACGCACTCGGACTTCTTTTAAAACTTTCTAAAAACACCTAACAGAAGGAGAGGTCGGTGAGACGGTTCCGCCTTCGGTCTCCTCCGGTCGCACGGACACACGCACACACAGAGCGAGGATCAAAGATGGAATGTGTCACCGACTTCCTGGGTACGACAGGAAGGAGGAAGTATGGCGGGCACACAAACAGGAAACGGCCAGAGCGCCACACAATGGAGTTTCCTTTAACACCCCCCCAACACTCATTTTTCTTACCTCTCACATCCTCACCTAAGTCCTTGTGTTCACTATCCAACAAGCAGGACACACACACGCACTCACACGCACACACACACAAACCATTTCTGAAACCTTAAAGGAATTTCTTTGACGTTAAAGCTCATAAAAGTCATTTTCTATCAAGCTGACATTCCAAGGAAAAGTGCTTGATTCACTGGAATAGTAAAGAGGAGGCAGCCATGTAATTTTCCCAGTAGTATCCACTCAAAGGTGAGGGAACAATTTCGACATTTCAGAGTCCACATTTCATTTCGGTTACAGTCTTCCGTACGAAATGTTAATTTACAAAAACATTACCAAAAGCCGCGACGCTGCGAAAGGGCCAGCTGCTAGTACAGTACAGCCAGTGTCGGATTACTATGTTTGGGTGACTTACAACGGATCACGTTGCAAATTGAAGGCGACCCAGCCCAGAAAAAAAAAAGAAAAAAATCTGGAGACAATTCAGCAGCAACAGTGTTGAGGAATGACTTGACCTGCTCTTCGCCAAGACTAACTGGAGTGGGAGCGGAGCTGGGTCAACAGAGAGCACAGACTTTGTCTCTCTCCCTCCCTCGCAGCCTAACCATCTCCTGCAGTCCTTCCTCGTCAAAACCTTCAAATGCGAGAGCTTGACCTGTGCCCAAACGTGTTTTGCCCCGGGTATGAAAACCGTCTGGAGGCGAGCGCGAGCGCCTGACCTCGAGTGGACTCGTTTCATTATTCCATCGGACAAATATGAGCAGCGCAGACGGCGGACAAAGCGACTGTCAAACACATATCTTTTTGTAAAAATCAAATGAGGCGTTTCGTTGGAGACGGGGTGGGGGGCGAGGGGAGGGGGAGGTTTCCGCGGCGTGCGGTGACATCACATCACCGATCACATCCAGTACAAACATCTAGACTGAGCTGACGTGCTATATATGCTGTTATTTTTTCTGTATGGCCGGTTCTTTGGCAGCTTAGTGATTAGAAAATACAGCCAAGCAGACTTTGGTTCCTACCCCAGCGTGCAGCAAAAAACCGAGTGCCCTTGAGCAAATCAGTGAATTTCCTGAGGGTGCTGCATGTGGTGTCAGGTTTTACTCACACTGCATAATGACACATTGAGGTGACCAAATTGTGCAGCCAAATCCAAAAACTGGACCCCCCCCCCGAAACTCAAGGGGATGTGGGACCACAACCACCTCACCTCCCAATTACCAATCCTACACAAAACACAGGGGACAGCCCTGGTTCACTGAAATGTTAGCAGATTTGCTTAGTTTCCATCGCTATAAAAAAAAAAATGAAATTCTCAGCAAAAGCTGTGTTTGCTCACCTACAGGCAAACATGCACACAATACACACAATGTGATTAAAAAAAAGGGTTTCTTTTCTCTCAAATCCACACACATACGCACACGAATACAAACGGCCACATTCTTGTGATATGACTCCCAAGAGGGGATCACACACACACACACACACACACACACACACACACACACACACACACACACACACACACACACACACACACACACACACACACACACACACACACACACACACACACACACACACACACACACACACAGCTCCAGGGCCTCGCAGTCCTCTACTCCCACACAGACGAATCAAGAGAACAGTGCACATGGTAAAACCACTCAAAGTACGGCCAGAAATGGCAACAAAAGGGATTTCATTTGGTTCACACCAAAACTTGAAGGCGAATTATAGATTGATGCATTAATATACAGTACAAATGTGCTACTCTTTAAAAGAACATCACCCTGTTTTTATAAGAACCCCGGGTCTGAGAAATTAACAAAATGGACTTTCTCTAACCCCTAGGCTAAGATGACGGGACTGCAGCGCGACTTCCAATCGCATAAATAATAGGCACGGTCCAGGGTAAGTCGAGCCTGACACTGGTTACATAGTTCTATTGGGCTGAATTCCGGAGTGCAGCCGAGATCCAGGTACAAACCGCAGAGGGGGCGACCCATGGACCAATATAGAATGTATACGGTCCAGGGATTCTCAGCCACACACATGCACAATAAATACAATATTTCATCCGCTCGCGCACACACACACACACACACATCCACACACACACACACACACACACACACACACACACACACACACACACACACACACACACACACACACACACACACACACACACACACACACACACACACACACACACACACACAAACACACACACGCACACGCGCACAGGCCTGGGTCTGTCTGAATCGGGCCCGGTGAGGATAGAGACCTCACACCGTGACTAACCTGTCTGCCAAGCACAGCAGACAGACGTGTGTGCTTGTGTGCATGTGTAAAGAGAGGAGAGGAAGAAAAGCAAAAACAGAGCCTGGCTGGAATACGAACTAGAGGTGGAAACGGATCGGAAAA
>NC_137201.1:11394426-11409426 GCF_960531495.2 Zeus faber | reverse complement strand
GTGTGTGTGTGTGTGTGTGCGTGCCGGGGGTGGGTAACATAAGGAATAGAGAGAGAAGGGTAGTGAGGGGGGTACGTGCACCTGGGTTTCCGTTATCTGGTAATTGCCGGTGTTTGACCGGGAAAATCTGTTTAAGTCCGACATACTCAAATCTCTCCGGCCATAATGTCCGGTGAAAATAATTCCCTCGAAGGACAATTAATGCTGGGTGATAAAACGATAACGATAATTATCGCCATATTTTATTACTTGATGTCGAAATAAAATAGACTTGGTAGTTTCGATAAAGTCTCCGGCAGATTTGTTCATTTATAGAAGCATTAGACAAGTGGCGCCGGAAAGCCAATCAATTTGGACGATTTCAAACTGACCTTCCACCTCTGGCCAATTAGGTTTGTCGATATAGAAATAAGCCCCGCCCCCTCCCTCGTGGGCAGGTTGCGCTGGTAAACACACCGACAGTGGAGACAGCGGCAGCGTCCAAAGTGAGCAACTCCGAGAAGGACAAAGAAGATGCCCTGTCTCATGATATGTGATGATATCTGGTATCTTGGCTGTGGTTGACAAACAGGGACACATGCATCGTTAGTTTGGCCTTTTTTAAATGATTTAAGTTCCGGCCCAAAGCAGACATGCAACACCGCAACCTTTATTGTTTATTTTGATTTATTTTACTTGCCATATTTATTTTGTTTTGGGTTTTATCTAAATGTGATTTAAGTGAAATGCTAATTAAAGCAGCTGCACTTGTTACTCCTTGTTCACTTCTTACTTACATTACGACTGGCCTACAAGTCATTTTTTGTTTATTTTCATTTTATTTCATCTGGTAAAAAAAAAGGCGCATAGCGAACGGAAATGATTTGATTTCAAGTGGGCAGCAGCACGCCGTAATTAAAACGTCATGAGCCAGACAGGCCTACATGTCGTTTTTTTTGTTTGTTTACAAATGGTTTTTATTCAGTTTTCTTTTATCTGGGAATATGTAGCCTAAAGCTGAAGGAAACTCTGTTTTAACGTGTTGCCCCAACAAACGTAGGCTAGTGTGATATGTATTTACTTATTCATTTTTAAAATAGCGTTATGCACGTGAGTCTATTGACGGGACTTATTTTATTTGGAAAATAATGTTTAAGCAAAAGTAGTTAGTCAGTAGTGTTTAATAAAAAATACTATAAATCGACACGCCTTGATGATGTCATTCTTTATTCAGCCTGCCTTTCAATTGTTTTTAAGCTCAATAAACACAGATAATATTTGACCGTAATTTCTCCCATTTGTCTGGGACACTGAAATCTTCCAGGACACATGGACTGGCACCCATTTTTTCCTAATGGAAACCCTAACACGCACACTCAACACAAAGCCGAGAGGGTGTTGCTGGGAATCTGCAATGGGAATGAACACACACACACCACAGTTGGGGACAATTTAACCCCAGGGAAGGACAGCGATCCCCTCATTGGGGATCTGCTAAGTGCACTTGGACAAGTGGACGTAAAACCTGCTTGTTAGAGGAAACCGCGCGCGCGCACACACACACACACACACACACACACACACACACACACACACACACACACACACACACACACACACACACACACACACACACACACACACACACACACACACACACACACACACACACACACAACTGCCCTGGAATATAGAGAATATGTAATGTGGTTTCCCCTGGATGTGTGTGTGTGTCACTAGCCCCCTGATTAAAACCTCTGTGCCTCTCCCAATGGACACTATTAGTTTGTACATTGTGTGTGTTGCTTGGTGGATATAATTTAGATTATTACAGAGACTGTGTATAAGTTCAAATTCAAACCTCTTGATGTTTCTGTGTGTGTGTTAAGGGAGCCTCTATAACAGCAGGGGGCTAGCATTGGAGCAAACAATAAACAGCAACACACACACACACACACACACACACACACACACACACACACACACACACACACACACACACACACACACACACACACACACACACACACACACACACACACACACACACACACACACACGCACAGTGTTGTTTGGCAAGTCATTATTACCAGGGTAAATCGTCATGGCAACTTATACTGCACACACAACCTGCTATGGGGCAATTTCGATTCAGGATTTCAGACCTTAGCTGTCAAGTGAGTGTAATTTCCACCCCTTTAACATCGGAATGCCTCTTATTCAAAGGAAATCTTTTCTCCATGAATGGAGCTCTGATATAGTGACAATTTGCCATTTTTCATCCTCACTCAAATTCTCATTGGATCATATAGTGTGCATACAGCACAGCACTGATATAAAGGCCTACGCCTGGAATTCACATCATCTTCATATGTACGAAAAACATGAAACAGTAAAAATGATCTGAACTACAACTCTCTGTGACACACGGAGGAGAGGAGGACACGGCAACACTGAGCAGAACAAAGGCAAAAAAGTGTGTGCCTCTGCATCGTGATGATGAGATCAAAAACAAATATTTACACAGTTGCCGCTGTCATTAATTACACTGTCTTCCCTGCTTCACACACACACACACACACACACACACACACACACACACACACGATGGAACTCCCCCGTTCTGTGGCTGCAGTTTTGGACTTGATAAGAAAAGCCCTTTGTCTTTTTTCGCCAGCAGTTCTCACACACACACACACACACACACACACACACACACACACACACACACACACACACACACACACACACACACACACACACACACTCACACACTATCAGGGCCATTTATTCCCCAGGCAGCCCTTCAGCTCCGCCGTGCCTA
The DNA here is from genome assembly GCF_960531495.2 of Zeus faber. Lineage (NCBI taxonomy): Eukaryota > Metazoa > Chordata > Actinopteri > Zeiformes > Zeidae > Zeus > Zeus faber. Next base: position 11,406,623 of record NC_137201.1, on the reverse strand, counting down.
CATTCTCTTCGATGAACGGGTCACTGTGGCCAATCACTCATTGGCCAGGCGGCGCGGAGAGGCGGGATGTGGGTCAGTTCTGCCAGTGAGTGTTCAGAGAGCGGCAGCTGGACAATGCGAGCGATAGAACGACAGAAAACACTCGCTGCCTTTCTTCATGGTCCCGACGAATCCCTTTGTCTCTTCAGCCTTCTCTCCTTCACTCACGCTCTCTTCTCCCTTCACATGCGTCACTCCCCTTCTCTCTATTCCTTATGTTACCCACCCCCGGCGCGCACGCACACGCACACACACACACACACACACACACACACACACACACCCCAAAACCCCTCACTTCCATCTAGCTCCAGAGGGACTCTGTGATTGGCTGCCTTCCCCGTCTCACAGGAACAGCTCTGTGGCGCTACTGGCCGAGAGCTGATGCCAATCTCCGTCCCCGGCCCTCCCCACGCGAGTCTTTAACTTCACTGGACTGTCTGTACACGAACACACGCATGCACAGACACACGCGTGCACACACACACACGCACGCACCCACACAGTCAGGGGACGGGGACAGAAGCTGATTAACCAAATACTTTTATCAGCAGTAAAACCACACTCTGTCCGCCTGCTTTACGAACAAAATAGCCTTAAAACACACACACACACACACACACACACACACACACACACACACACACACACACACACACACACACACACACACACACACACACACACACTACAGCCAAAAGCACAAGGCTGGTCTAGGGAGAGTGGGAAGCGTGCGTGTAGAGGGACAAGAGGTAGCAGAGGGCTTAGATGGATGGCAGAGAGAAAAGCAACAACATCAACAACGGCCTCAGAGCCTGGTGGACACGCTCCATCCCTCTCTCCCTCTCTCCCTCCCTCCTTTATCCCACTTTCCCCTGATTCACCCCTCTGCCCCCTCCCCATTATTGTGTTCTTCTACCAATTTCCCTCCCATTTCTCCCTCCATTGCTACTGTTGTTCCCTAATTTCTTCCTCTGTCTCTCTCTTTCGCTCCATGTTTTCCTCTCTCTTTGTCCGTACAGACACACGCACACAAGGGTGGAGTGGAACTATAAGAACCCCAGAACTACATCAATTATTTTACTATGGAAGTCAAAGGCCGAAGCACAGCAGGAATGAAGCCAGAGATGATACCAATATAGCATGAACCACACCCACATACACCCACACACACACCCACACACACACACACACCAAGGTGAGGTATGAATAAATACACCTGGTAAGTGAGGACCCATGTTGCCGGTGCACTTCTAAGATAGCCCAAAAAATTGTCAATCCTCAATCCAGTCGGTCCTCACAAATATAGCAAAACAATCATGAACACGATATCACGATACAAAATTCTCACCTCCCTCAATAGCCAGAGAAAGTCTGAACATTCATCTTCACACATTTAAGCAGGACAGACATCAGGGCAACTGACACACACACACACACACACACACACACACACACACACACACACACACACACACACACACACACACACACACACACACACACACACACACACACACACACACACACACACACACACACACACGGTTTATGTTCAGGGCCAAACAACACAGCTTGAGTCTAAAGAGACGCTCTGATCTGACATTTGTTTTTTCTCCCCGTCAGTCGGAGGGGGGTCGGAAGAGGTAGAAAAAGACAGGAAATTAAGAGAGCCGGAGTGGAGAGCATGAGGTGGTAAAGAGGACAGGCAGAGGACGAGATGGAGAGGTAGAGCGATAGAATATGGAGAGTGGTGCACCGAGAGGGAGACACAGGAAGAGAAAGAGAGAGAGAGAGAGAGAGAGAAGAGGGAGAGCATTCCTCTGGAGTAGCACCACTCTGGGGAAGGATCCAGAAATAACTGAACTAAAAGTTCCCCCAACACCTTGCACTCTCCACTACAGACTGGGGCACGCAAGCTCTCAAACACACACACACACACACACACACACACACACTCTAACCTGTCAAATTAAAGGAGGCAAGGCACGCAGAGTTCACCCTAAGTAGAGAAAACTTGTCTTGCACACGCAAACACACACACATAAGCACAAGCATGCAGATATAGTGAGTGTGCGTAGACACTTAACACATGTATGCGCACACGCACGCACACACACACACGCACAATGTAAATGCTGACGTACAACCAAGTAGCGGACTTTGGGCCGGCAGCGGTGGGGGCATAATTGCCTTCTCTTGTAGTACAGCATGGGGAGTGCTTTTTGACTGAGGACCAATTTCACGCTAAGGCATTATTTAGCTTGATACAAACTTGATTAGGCTTTGGAGAGAGGGATAGAGGCGGAGAGAGAGAGATAATGGAGAAGAGGGAAATCCAGAGCTTTGTGTCACACCGCATTGCCGGCGGACAGATTAACACGCTCCTTTTGGGATTAACAAGGCACACATGCGCGCTCATGTGCGCGCGCACACACGCACACACACACACACACACACACACACACACACACACACACACACACACACACACACACACACACACACACACACACACACACACACACACACACACACACACACACACACACACACACAGTCTGTGGAAGACACCGACCCACTCCAAGGGCTGTCCATACAGGTAGTCCTCGGCGTCTCAGCGTCAAGCATCTCATGGCGCATCACCCTTTATACACTATATATACTATATACATCTGATCACCATTCCCAGTCTCGTTCCCGCAGTCCGTCAGTATTCACTACACTAGCATTCACAATGGCCTCCTTACCGTGAAATTACACGGGTCCTCGCGTATCGACCGATTCGCTTAAAGACCTGGTCCTTGGAACGGAACTCGGTCGTTAAGTGAGGAGTACCTACGATGACGGTAGAACATACGATGACCCTTTTCAGTTTCGGGAGCACACACTACACTCCCCCAAAATAATCACTAAATCACCCAGAACATGTCCAAGTAAGAATTGACCAAAATGACCAATTCTGTACATACAGTATAGCACTGATCCGTTAAAGGAAAAGAAAGAAAGACTAATGAAACTTTTCGCTCTGTCATACTGTGGGACTGTGAGATGGACCGGATGGATGGAACTTAAGTCCCTTTTATAGGAGCTCATATTATAGGTGTTTTGTCAGAAAGTTACACAATGGAATTCATTTAGGAAAATAAAGTTATTATTTTCTAATAGGTCATCATTGCTTCCACTCTACAATGCCAGGGTGAAAAAATATGAAAAGTCATACGTCAGTCAAACATCTTCACATTCATTTGCAGCAATAGGTTTGGATGAATCTGGCACATGAGCTCGTTGTGACAGAAGGGGTCAAAGTTAAATAAATCCACTGCAGTGGATCGGCCAGCTCCATGCTGCCGCTGCCGGGTTTTCCATCACAAGCTTTGGCAGGAATCAGCCTCTGGCCTGGCACACCGCTTCTTGCAGCACAGGGGGGAATTCTGCCAGCGGTGTCCTCCACCTTTTTGCAGGCGGTTATGATTATGGAATAACACAATGAAATCAGTATTTCATTGTTTCTGACGAGTAGCCGGTTAACATTTGCGACGTTGTGACGTCGCGGCGAGCAGCAACGTGAACCGAGGAGGGGAAGGGTGAAGCTATAGGTGCCGCGCTGCTCCTCAGACTGACTATCAGCTCCAGCACTTCAAGGCAGCCAAGCCTCTTGCATTTTTAACAGTGGCCTGGGTTGACCAACAGACACACACACACACACACACACACACACACACACACACACACACACACACACACACACACACACACACACACACACACACACGCACACACCCTGCCCATCTTCTATTCTCTTTCTGCTGAGGCGCACCCCTCCCTCCCCTTTCATTCTGTTCTGCTTGATACTGTCATAAAGCATTTATTAGAGAGGGGAAAAAAAAAACACAAGTTGGGTTTTTCCACCTTTTTTAAGGTTGCTCCAACTCTTGCCTCGCGTGTCTGCAAAGCTTCCGACAATGTGGAGGCGAATTTTACGGGGAATCGCAGTGTGTCGGAATGAAACAATCAATCAATCTGGCTCTTTGTATGCGCGTTTCTATCCGACACAGAATATTTGACGAATTCAAATAGCATTAGTCCTGTCGTGCGATGATTCGCGTTTCCACCGGTTGGACCCTTCAACTTTCGAATGGAAACACATCCCTTTCAATAAGACGATTAATTAAAGCGACGTTAAGGTGGAGTACAAATTGTATTAAAAAATGTGTACTATAGCTGATTATTGGATGAGAGGAGAGCCAGAGAGAAAGAAAGGATAAACAAACACACACACAAAAAAACCCCAGCTTGGATGCCTTTCCTTCAAATTGAACCACTTTTTCCTGCTCTCCTTTTCTTTCTTCTTTACAGTTTTTTTCTTCCTGTTTTTTTTTTTTTTGTTTCTTTTGCATTTCTTCTTGCAAGTCTGGCATGGAGGTCGCCTACGCACTCTCCGTGACCAGCTTCATTGTGGCCGTCTCAGCGGGGGGGCATTCGCCTTTTGACTGGAGAGGTGAATGGAGAGTGGTAAGAAAAACCAACGGAGGACTTTCAATGCTAAACAGAACCATTTGTGCCGGGAGGGTGGGCACGGGCGTGGGTGGGGGGCAGAGTGGCCCCATAGAAAGGAGCACAACGCTAAGCAGCTTGTTCTGTCTGAGGGGCTGCACCCCCGATAACACAACCACCTGAGCTGCCAGGAGCGGGGGCAGGGTGGGGTGGGGCGGGGCGGGCGGAGTATGGAGCGCTGACGGCCTTGGACAGACAACGCTCCAGTGTTAAGCAGCTGGTGCTGAGACACAAAGCAAATTAACGAGGCTCGCAACATGTACGACCTCCAATTAGGGCTGCTCCATCTATCTTCTCCTCTCGGTTCACTGTGCGCTTTACTGACAAGATCACAATGAAAAGTCAGTGTTTACAGGCGGCCTCTTCTTCTGGTGAACACCAGGGAAACAGGCTGGAGCTCTGAGCTTGCAAGAGGCTTCTCCAACTTGAGTCTGCCATCCGTTTTGGTTTTCTCTGAACTTCTACAGCACAACCTTACAATGACATCAAACACTATACATGCTCAATATGGCATTACATGGTGTATTCAAAATTTGCAATGGCCACTGATAAAATGTTGTTGCTGGCGTGACAGTTTTACACTGTTGCCCCGATATCACATGCGGGCCATGTGAAATATATATATTGCAGATTTATTTCCCATATTGTGCAGCACCAATGCCACGGTGGAGTGAGAGGCAGGGTGAGATACTGTTTAAAAATAAAGATCACGGATGTGAATTTTTCTTTTGTCCCGGGGGAAAAGAAACAAGAGCAAACACAGGAGCCAGTGACCACCGCAGGACAGGAACCCGAGCACAGACGAGAATAGGACGAACGCAGTCTTGATGATATTTCATGAGGTTTGTGTAAAAATACAAAAACGCATTGTGCTGCCATACTCAGGCTGTGATCGGGCTGAGCGTGCTCGCGACACAGTCCTTCTACATCGCTGTGTGAAAACGGCTGAGAACACAACACGACACGACACAAAAAAATAAAAAATAAATGAAACAACATGCATTTCGCAGACGGGCAGCGCCCCGTGGACCCCGAATAGATTTTCACTCGGACGGGCACCGGGCCGTTTCATCCGAAGAGCCGACCGGTGACCGGCGACCTTTGACCCTCGCTGTCGGGGTCGAAACCCCGGGGGTCGCGAGGGGTCAGACTGCGTACGCGCGGACACACGCGGCTCCTGTTTCCCCTAAAGCCACGCTTTAGGGGAAACAGTAGGGCTAAGGACCTGGGGCCGGAGGAGATGAAACTTGCTAAAGAGAGCAAGAGAGCGCGTGTGTGTGTGCGTGCCAGAGAGGGAGGGAAGCGAGGGCGGCCCAATAAATATATTATGCATCAACCAGGTGTGCTGAGGGGCGCTGCTAATTGCCCCCGCCGCTAATGTTTAATGTACAGAACGGGATAGATGAAGCACGGGGGGGGGGGGGGGCAAGGGAGGGGGGAGCAAAGAGGGGATGGATGCAGAGAGGTAGAAGAAGGAAAGAAAAACAGGTTTCAGTGGGGGCGGAGGGGGAGATGACGAAGGAGGATGAGGTGGAGGTGTTGGGGTGGAGCGATACAGAGAGAAGGAGGAAGGGAAGGAGAAAAGCCACCGACACATGAGAGTTTGTCCTGGATACAGAGTTAGAAAGCTTTGCCATTTTGAACCAGCACCATCAACGGCCGGTGGCTTCTTTTAGGTTTCCTGTATTTTGGCCAGCTTTCATTTCATTAGAAAGTTTCTATGTCTATATGCCTCAGAGTCTACAGACTGAATTATCGGGATATAAAAAGGTTTTTGGTGTAAAAATCTATATACCAAACATGGAGACAACCTTCGTCAAAGGAATAATTCAATGACTCCTGACTTGAGTCATGTTTCAGGCCGTTTATTTTTTGCCATTTTTGGAAAGAAATGACATGGTTTTCGATGAAAAAAAACAAAAAAACAAAAAGGTCCTATGTGGTGAAATGGTATGTTGGCATTGAATCGTTGATGATCCACTTGCATCTGCGAAACCGTTCACACACCATGAGATGGTGAATCCGCATTGGGTGTACTGGATAGTACAACGGGGGGGAAATGCTGCCACACAGTTTGCGCATCACAAATATCACGAGGAGAGTTGCTACGGTAGAGGACGCGGGAAGTTTTGCCATAACAGCCAATACATGACAATACCTGACCGTCAGGCTGGAAATATAAGAAATATTCACAGACTTTTCCAGAAACCAACGCATATGACGTTGATGAGGCAATGTGTAAAATTAGACACAGACACCAGAGGATGATGTTTAAATAGGTCTGATGGCAAACCATGGAAGTCAACACCCTGACTCGACCCCTCACTCACACACACACCACTCTTACAATCCCTCGCTTTGTCAATCTACCACTTCTACACCGCTTCACTCTCCCTCTTACACACACACACACACACACACACACACACACACACACACACACACACACACACACACACACACACACACACACACACACACACACACACACACACACACACACACACACACACACACACACACACACACACACTATGGGAGCGAGCGAGAGCGTGTGTGCATGTGCGTGTGTTAAGGTCCAGTGAGCTCCAAGCAGATAAACCAGACTAAGCCGCTACAGCGGCACGGTCCTGGCCCATGACGGCCTCGTCTCACACACACCAGGCTGGTCGCTGATAAGGAGTTGTCGCTGGCACATACACACACACACACCAACACCTCACCGAGGGACCTCACCCTGCTAGGGCATACAGTCCACTTTACATACAGCGCGCGCGCGCGTGCGCGCACACACACACACACACACACACACACACACACACACACACACACACACACACACACACACACACACACACACACACACACACACACACACACACACACACACACACACACACACGATGTAACAGAGCTGCCAAACCCAACAACTGAAATGTCCCTTTTGGCCGAAGCATGTCATAACCCCAGTTCCAAAAAAAAAGTGTTAATAAAATGGTCTCGCCACTTTAAACCAACTTAAATAATATTTTAGCAACATCAGCATCATCTGCTCGAAATGAAGACGTCTTCACAAGTGTATTCATAGCCGAGGTACAGAGCGATGCAAGATGAGCCAAAAGTTATAAATAAGTGTTCCATAGCAACCCATTTAGAAGAAAAGGGAACATTGCACTGATATTTTGGATACCCAATTGAAAAAATAATAATACAAAAAATAAATAAATAAATAAAACAAAGGTTGGGCGATCATAAAGCTTACATTTAAATGGTGCAAATGGGGTGAATGCAGTGAAAATTGGGTGAATGCCGTTCCATTCTCTGCTCCCTCCAACCCTCTTATTTGGTCCTGCTCTGAGGTTTCCGGGAGCACGGTAAATTCTTTTTAATTGAGCGCAGGCCGACACGAGTCCCATTACATGCAAAGTGCCTCGCACTGCCGCACTCCCCCAATCACCGATCACATTAGATGATGTTTTTTTCCCCATTAGTAAAACAAAATAGAAAACAACTAGCAAAAAAAAAATAAAAAAAAACCCCAATCCACCCCCTGGCGAGGAGTCAATGGAATTCCTAACGAAGCTCTGGGAGAAAGCCATTTAATGGTTCAGCAAGCCTTAATGCAAAGCCGATACCAGCTTGTCCACGGGGCCGCGTCAATGCGGCTCCACGCACGGCGGCAATGTTGACAACACAATACTTACAGAGGGGGGGGTGGGACAAAAAGACAACATGATAAACTGTCAGACTATCACGCCTCATATTTCAGCTAATAAAACTTAAACAGTGACGACACACCTCCGGCCCTAGAGGAACACAAGCCTGCACAGTGCATAGTAAATGGACTGTATTTATGTAGCGCTATTCTAGCCACCATGGTCACCCAAAGCACTGTCTCGCATTCACCCATTCACACACCGACAGCAGTGTGAGCCACGCAAGGAGACCACCAGGTCGTCGGGAGCTCTTACGCCGAGTTCAGACTACAAGATTTTCGCCTGACTTTCCACTCGCTGACAGGTGTTTGGAGATCGCCGAGAAAAGAGGCCCAGATCGGTGGAAAATCATAGAAAATCAAATCACCAGTGAGCGACGAGCGTGTGGCGAGAACTGCTCAAAACGCGGTCCGACTGCTCACCAAGCGCGTGGCGATGGCTCGCTGATGCCAATCTTAAAATATATAACATAGTCAATACTAAATTGTTAAATTAAAGTGCAATATCAGGCACGCATGATACCTTCTTCCTTTAAAGATGGTAGTGAATGAAAAAATATGATTCGATCTGCCCCCAGTAACTGAATTTAATTCCAGTAATAAAACAGTATCATGTTCAATTTGTCATGTTTATAACAAATTACATTTCATGAAAATCGGTTCAGAATTAAGAAAGTTACAGCCGTTGTGTAGAGTGTAGAGAAGTCTGTATCTCTCAATACAGGATTAGATTCCATTTAAACATGTGTATTTTTTTTCAGCACCAACCCTATCGAGTCTTAATTTGTTTTTCAATAAGTAACTTTGAGTCCAGTGACGTTCGATCAATATATATAATGTTATATTTTTTTAATGGAAATGGAATTATAAACAAAATATTTCATACAATTTCATGAAAAGAAGAAATGCTTGGGAGGCGTAAACTTTTCAACACTTTACAAGTGTCTCTTCTCCTCCACCATCCACCACATCTGTGTCTGCTCTGTACGTTCTTCTCTAATTTGACTTTTTTTTTTTCCTGACTCTGATCATCATATCACAGCGTCCTGTTCAGTTTAACATTATTATCTTATCTTGGATATCACAATCCAAATCATATCCATAACGTTAACTACTCTTGGATCGCATATCGGTACACAACTAAATAACGGTGCGTAAAAACTTTTCTCTCCAGCTGGCGGGTGACTGAGAAAGTGCCCCCGTTACGCACGGTTACACCCGTGGATTTTTTTTTTGTTTAATTCAAATAGAAAACAGAATAAAATAAATAAATCTACAATTAAAAAAAATATATTTGCTTTGTTTGGAAAACAATTGCGTTGATCTAAGTTGCGGATCGGGCTGCTCCGCTGCGGAGCTGCTCCAGATTGCCTGGGTCCACTGCGGAGCGCGATATTCAGCGTAATGGTATGGTCCATTTAGGGGTGTCTGATATCGTTTTACAAGATTCTTCCAGACATGAATATGGGTAATATATTGCAATGTTTACAATTACAGCGGAGAAGGATATATCAAATGTTTCGACCCCTCTCGATCTGTTGTTTTTACCTATTTTGGGGAGGTCCAAGTCTTAATTAGGGGGGGGGTCAGACGCCCCCCAACCTCCCCCGTAATTGTAACTATGTTTCCCCTGTCACTACTCGCGTGTGTTTTCGTGACAAGACGTAGTTAGGAAACCAGGCAGGCTAGGCTGGGATTCCTCCTGGTGAGAGATCTTGTAATGGGTGACCCCCTGTCGCCGATCAGTCATGTAGCCTAAAACCACAAGATGCAAGATTCCTGATTAAAAGGCAGAAAGTTGTGTAGTGTGAACAGTACAGAGATCTGACGACTGTGAGGGCAGCGTAGTTTAGTGAGCCCATGGCATTAGGTGGTTAGGTGTCTTGCTCAAAGACACCACGGCAGATTAGCCGGGAGGAGCAGAGCATCAAACGACCAACCCACCGAACGACCACTCTGCCTCCGGAGCTACTGCGCCCCCGTGGAACATGCAACCTCACACACACACACACACACACACACACACACACACACACACACACACACACACACACACACACACACACACACACACACACACACACACACACACACACACACACACACACACGTGTTTGATTTCCCTTCCATCTCTCCACCACTCCCTCCCTCTCCCTCCCCTGCGTTCTGGACTGGGTTTTTTTTGGTTTTTTTTTTTGGTTTTTTTGCAGAGCACCTATGGTAAGTCACTCAGAAGTTTTATAAGAGCCAGTCCCCCAATCAAAGTGTCTGTGCTCTGCCAAAAGGTGACAATAAAAACCAAGCTAATAGTAATGCCAGATGGGGGAGAGCGAGCTTTAAAGGCACAGAGAAATGGGGAGAGCGAGAGAGAGCGAGAGCGAGAGAGCGCACAAGTATGATACGCACACAGACAGATGTGGAGTCAGACACACAAAGTACACAATCTCTCACACAGATGTGCACACCAGAGACGCACACCTGCACGGATCATACATCAGTCCCGAGTGGAATAACAACAACTTGCCCAACACTTGAAACAAACACCCAAATCCAGGTGTCTGTTTACCTTTTCCAACAAACGGACAGATCTTGAGATGTTAAAATATCTCCGGTCTTTCACCTATTCCCATAATCGTGGAAATTATCTTGTTTTGTGAATTGTCGGCCACAGTTTTCAGATGTTCATCTGCATTTGAATCAGTATTATTATCACACTCTGCAGCTCGGTGCACGGTGGACATTCCGAACTGTTGTTCCCTCCACTAAAAGTTGTATCCGCAACACAACAGCAAGACAAAGTAGATTTGAATCTAAGCATTTTTGGACGACCTAGCGACCAAGTCTGAGAGAAATCATACGAAAAAATAAAAAATAAAACAACACAAATAAATGAAATACAAGGAGAACAGCGGGGCCAGAGCTAAGTCTGCGACCTTATACTGTAACTGGGTCCGAAAAGTTCACTCTCTTTTTAAAAATGTGGTTGTGCGCAACTATTTGTGCACAAACGATCGAGGGGGGGAAATAAAATTGGGATGGGTGGAGGAGAGGGGTGGGGGTGAATGTAAGCGGGGCGGGGGAGGTGGAAAAAACAGAGGCATACAGAGCGAGAGGGGGCGAGTGACAGAGAAAGGAGGAGATCGAGTGGAAATGATGCCATTAGCCCTGAAGATCTCGGCTCAATGCTCTCGAGATGACAGTCTCCCTCACCCCCCCCCTCCCCCAAACATTCTGCACTCGCTCCACCAACCATCCACCCCCCCAAACACCTTCCTACCCGCCAAACACCCTCCCACCGCAGGTCAAAGGCCTCCCTCGTTTCCATTGACAGTAAACATCGCTCTAAACAGACCAAAGCAATGTTGAAAAGACCCAGTGCTCGCTCTCTCTCTCTCTCTCTCTTCTCTCTCTCTCTCTCTCTCTCTCTCTCTCTCTTCTCATCTCTCTCTCTCTCTCTCTCTCTCTCTCTCTCTCTCTCTCTCCTCTCTCTCTCTCTCTCTCTCTCTCTCTCTCTCTCTCTCTCTCTCTCTCTCTCTCTCTCACCTGCCCCCCACCCCCACCTTCCTCCGTCTCACTCCCCATCAAACTCCTGCTTAATGTCCTGCAAATGAAGCGGATTTATTAATGTGTAATTAAGTAATAATCATCGCTACATAATGCATGAGAGACTCGAGGGGCCGGGAGCAAAGAGAGGGAGAATGAGAGAGAGAGAAAGAGCGATAGAGAGATAGAGAGAGAGATAGTATAGCGAGGCTGGCGGAGCGGACAGAGGAGGAGCGGCTCCGCCGCCTCGCCTCGCTAAAGACACACATTAAAAACGGATTAATCCGCTGAAATAATATTTTGATAAGAGAGGGAGCTGCTCTTGCGCTCTCTCTCTCTCTCT